>NW_010328625.1:374-918 GCF_000700745.2 Antrostomus carolinensis
TGGGCCTTGGTTGAACAGACCCACCCCCACCTCTCTGCACCCTCCTCCAAGGGACTTGCACAGAGCCACAAGGTCTCCCCTCAGCCTCCTTTTCTCCAGGCTCAACAACCCCAGTTCCCTCAGCCAGGAACTCAGCACACTTGTGCCCCAGACCCTTCCCCAGCTCCGTTGCCCTTCTCTGGACTCTGGACGCTCAGTCTGCCTGGCCCCTGCCTGCCCCACTGCAGAGTCCCCACCTGTCCCCTCAGGGTCCCTGCCACCCCTCCCTGACCTGTGCCCACCTTGCAGACATCCCTTCTCGGGCCGCGATGTGCCCATCTCCAACGGCTCAGGATTCCTGGTGTCTCCGGACGGGCTCATCGTGACCAACGCTCACGTGGTGGCAAACCGGCGGCGCGTGCGGGTGAAGCTGGCCAGCGGCGAGCAGTACGACGCCGTGGTGCAGGACGTGGACCAGGTTGCAGACATTGCTACCATTAGGATCAAACCAAAGGTGCTCGTGGCGGCTGTGGGGACGCTCCCGTCCTTCCCTCCCATCCGCTCA
>NW_010328626.1:0-555 GCF_000700745.2 Antrostomus carolinensis
TACTGGTTTGTACTGGGAGGGCCTCCGGGGGGGGTCTGGGGGCTGTTTTGTAACACTAGGAGGTGTTTAAAGGGTGAATTTGGGGTTTAAGCCTTACTGGTTTGTACTGGTTTGGGGTTAAATTGGGATTGGAAGGGGTTTAGGGGTACTGGTTTATACTGGTTTATACTGGGAGTGGGTAAAAAAGAGTCAAGGCAGGGTTTAAATCATACTGGGAGCGTGTTTTGGAGCAGTAAGTCTTACTGGTTTATACTGGTTTGTGTTATTTTGGGCTTGGAAAGAAGTTTTAGGTACTGGTTTATACTGGTTTATATTGGTTTATACTGGGAGGGGGTGAAAAAGAGTCAAGGCAGGGTTTAAATCATACTGGGAGCGTGTTTTGGAGCACTAAGTCTTACTGGTTTATACTGGTTTGTACTGGGAGGGGGTAAAAAACAATCGGGGCAGGGTTTAGATGATACTGGGAGTGTGTTTTGGGGCACTAAGTCTTACTGGTTTATACTGGTTTGTGTTATTTTGGGCTTGGAAAGAAGTTTTAGGTACTGGTTTTTACTG
>NW_010328626.1:1008-1478 GCF_000700745.2 Antrostomus carolinensis
TTTATACTGGTTTGTGTTATTTTGGGTCTGAAAAGAGTTTGTAGGTACTGGTTCTTACTGGTTTATACTGGTTTATACTGGGAGGGGGTAAAAAAGACTCAGGGCAGGGTTTAGATCATACTGGGAGTGTGTTTTGGAGCAGTAAATCATACTGGTTTATACTGGGAGTTACTGGAAAAGGGTTAAAGAAGCCTTTGAGGAGAAGCCAGTCCTTACTGGTTTATACTGGTGTGTTCCCAGTCCACGCCTGGGAATACCTGCGGGTCCTGACGTCCCAGGATGACCCCGAAGCTGAACTGGGATTCGCCGGGGAGCTGCTGAGCCGCGACTTCTCCAACTTCTCCGCTTGGCACCACCGGAGCCGCCTGTTGGCGCCCGCCCGGATCTCGGGGTCCCCGCGGGGGGGGGACGGGGTGTTACCCCCCAAACAGCTCCAGCCGGGTGAGTCCTGCACCTCCCTGACCCCAAAA
>NW_010328627.1:0-7348 GCF_000700745.2 Antrostomus carolinensis
TATATATATTTAATTAGAGTTAGTGCTAGGATTTGTCTGTTCTTTTGTTGTATCAGGGATATTGATCGCATGGAAATATTTCTGTTCCATGACTCAAAAGAGCCATGAGAGTCAGACATGCGTAGTCATGGTTAAAAGTTTAAAATTCCATCACCATAATTACTTTTAATACTGTTTAATTCTGTTGCAGCACTGACAGTGTCAGTGAGAAAACTGTCAGAAAAAGACTCATCCGTGAGATGGGAAAGGTAAGTCATTCTTGCATGGCATGACTGGCAATCATAAAAGAAAGACAGAGATGCTTATCCTTATTTCTCCAGCCTTGACAGCTGGACAGAAAAGCTGAATCATATTAACTGACTATTGGCAGGGAAAATAGATCAGGGCAAGCACATTCTATGGAATATGTCAAGTGCAATTAATATTCATAGAAACTGTAACTTGATTTTCAACAGCACATGGACATAATGGTGAAGAACTTAGACTGCTTTAAGCTGCATTCATCCTGCCATTTATATATATAAATCCTTCATTGCAACAGTTTTCTCTCAGCTGTGTGGCTGATCCAATATTTAAAAAGTTTTTATTATCTCCAAGTTTTTTTACCCATGAAAAACTTGTAATTGTGTTGGTTAAGCTATACTGTTTGGCTAAGTTATGGGGATTTCAGAGAGTACTCTCACAAGAGTGAGATGATGTCTTCTGCCTTTGCACATCAATTCTGAAGCCTGGGAGACCTTGGTTTTGCTATGGGGAGCTTTTGCCAGTCCCCGACCTGTGTTGCAGTCTCTGATATTGCTGTGTGTGTCTGCAAGCTCTTACATTATGTCTAAGTGACTAAGGACCTGATTGAAAAGACATTCAAGTTTGGGAGAATCTGTTTACTTACATGGGTTTTGGGTAAGGTCTATAAGGCCAACACCTGCTCCCAGAGAAATGACAGAGGATTGTTTCTGACTGTGAAAGTGGACAGGATATGGTTCTACTTTTGGATTAATAAAAAAAGCAGTAAATCTAAGGCAGAAGAGGACTGATTAATTGATGGTGCACAGAAAGAAATGCTGTCACTATTAAACATGACCACTGAAGATGAATGCAGATAATCATAATTCCTGCTGTGAATAACATCATCAGGAGAAATGTAAGGAGCCAGAGGGACTGGCATCATATCTACTGCTTACTCTTTCTGTTCAGCTACTGTGTCGTAACATACCAAACCAAGCTTTGGATCTAGGTTTTGGAGGGGTTTGGAGGGGAGTCTCCCAGTTCAGAGTTCCTTTCATAAAGATTGCCCAGTGTATTGGAGGTTGTGCAGAGGAAACAAACAAATAAATAAATAAAGAAGAACCCTCCTAAGATTCAGTTCTTCAGAATAGTCGTTGGCCACAGGAGGGCAATACTGTTCCATAATAAATTTGACATGCTTTATTCACTGAAAATCTAGCTTGCAAACAGGTACCTGAAGGGGCAATGGGATTGATCGTGTTTAGCAGTCATCAAAGGTGTATTGATCAGAAAGTGGATTTATGCCTTTAGCTATGTTTGCAGGTGTTGACCAACTAGTCCTCCCAACACTACTGTGAATATCATCCTCCTTTTCAGAAGAGTAAATTGCAGCACAGAAATCGAGAGCTGTGATGAGATCTAAGGAACTACAGCTTCTCCATCCTTGTTTTAGATTGGTACTGGTTTATGCCCTCCTTCCTTCCACACTCTGAATTGGAGGCCAGAACCAAGAGGTGGCACAAGCAATACAATAGTGAGTGTGGCAGCCCCTCATGGTGCTGGCAGAGGGTTCTTTGCCCCTGTCCTGCACCTATTTCAAATTGAAGTAAAGAGAGTTTTAACTGAAAATGGTGATGGTGAGAATGTGAGCCTATTACTAATACCGATAGGAGTATTTAGCTGGGAAGGGTGGATCTTATTTTTCTTTTAATCCTTAAGAAAATTGATCTGTTTTCCCCAGTGTCTGAGGTCGTGTTCTTTACTAGGACCTGGGCATAGGAGCAGGACTTTTAACTTACCAGGTTATTGATTCATGCCCTTATTCTTAGCTGGTCAGATAAATCTTTCCTGTAAAGCTCTCTAGGCTTATTAGTTAGAAAATTCTCCAGACAAACAAGTGTTGCGGGTTTTAAATCCCCAAAGCAGATGAGAGAGTTGAGCAAGCTTTATGTGGCTCTTAGGGGAACAGGAGGTACCACTGTTGTGTCTTATGAAAGAAAATCGTAGAATCATAGAATGGTTTGGGTTGGAAGGGACCTTAAAGATCATCCAGTTCCAACCCCCCTGCCATCATCAGGGACACCTTCCACTAGACCAGGTTGTTCAAAGCACCATCCAGCCTGGCCTTGAATGCTTCCAGGGAGGGTGCATCCACAGCCTCTCCAGGCAACTTGTTCTAGTGTCTCACCAGCCTCACAGGAAAGAATTTCTTCCTCATATCTACTCTAAATCTACCCTCTTCCAGTTTAAAGCCATTAACCCCTCTTTTATCACTACATGACCTTGTAAAAAGTCCCTCCCCAGCCTTCCTGTAGCCCCTTCAGGTACTGGAAGGCTGCTATATGGTCTTCCCAGAGCCTTCTCTTCTCCAGGCTGAACAGTCCCAACTCTCTCAGCCTGTCCTCATAGTAGAGGTGCTCCAGCCCTCGGGTCATCCTCATGGCCTCCTCTGGACTTGCTCCAGTCCTTATGTTGGGGGCTCCAGAACTGGAAGCAGTTCTCCTGATGGGGCCTCATGAAACCAGAGTAGAGAGGGAGAATCACCTCCCTCGACCTGCTGGCCATACTTCTCTTGATGCACCCCAGGATACGGTTGGCCTTCTAGGCTGCAAGTGTGCATTGCTGTCTCATGTTGACCTTCTCATCCACCAGTACCCCCAAGTCCTTCTCCTCAGGGCTGCTTTCGATCCAAAATGTAAACTTCACTGTGTTGTCTATGAATTTTAATCTGCTAGGAGAGCTTTGAGACTGATAGATTTAACCTTTAAAGGGAGGGAAATATTTGGTTTACACAGACCGAGACTTTAGTGTGAAGGTGGTGTTTGGAGTAGTTAGAAATATAAGTACATTTGAGTACTTAATATCTCACTTAACATACTTCAAGTACTTAAACATTAATATGAAAGTAATTTGTGGTGTCTGGGTATCTCCTGAGTTTGGAGACAGCTAAACTCCGTAAACTTATAGAAAAGAACAAGAAGCTTTCTAAGGGCCAGCTCTCTCATCTGTGTTATTAGCATGCCAGGAACGGTCTTCAAGAAAAATTCAAGTCACATTAAAAGTTAGAAAGGCATATTTGTGAAGGCTAGATTGCTAGCTTCCAAGCTAACCTTTTAGGTCAACTGGAAATGAAAATGTTTCAGAGAATGAATACTACTGAGCTGCTGCCCTTTTAGCTTCTGTTTCTGAATAAAGGCTCAAAGAGATTGACTTCTAAAAGACAAGTCTTCTGAATGGTATTTCCAGTCTGTAGTTTGCACACAACTTCTGAAGGGCCTGCAAAAGCTAACTTGTTTTTAGCTTCTCTTTAAAAGTTGCTATACTCCAAATGTATTTAAGGGAAGAAACCTGGCGTTCATGTCAGGTATGTCTTAAATGTCATTTATTTATTTTATGCTCTACTTTTGAAGGTGTGTTTTCAGTTTCATAATCCAGAACATAGTCTTTTGTTTTGCAAGAATAAGTTTCATTGCTTGTATTTTTAAACTTGTCTAAGGGGGAACTGAAACAAATCTGATAGTTTTGAGGTACTTGCATTGGCAAGGAGGTAAGGAACCCAAGGAAAATGGCAAATCCTTTGCAGTGCTTGTAACCCAAACTGGCAATTATCACCTTCTGAACTACTGGAGTCATTTTGTGAGCTGGTATCCTCAAGCATTCAGAAAAGAAGAGGAATTCCTTCTGGAGAGTGACAACCAATGTCTCTTTGGCAAAGGGCATGGCTTTTAGAAATACACTAGATTTTGTTTCAAGATTTTCAGTGACAACAAACTATATTATCTAGTTAGTCCTTGAAATGCCTAATTACCTTCACCTAAAAATTTCATCTTCTGTGTAGCCTGGATGTAATTAACATCAACTGGCTGCTATGGGATCTGGGTGTGTCTAGTTAGTTGCTCAGGAGAAAGTACAAGAATACCTTTTCTTGTTGCTCCTGGACCCTGATGCTTTAGCAGTCTATCTGAACTATCCACAAATATTTTTGGTCTAAACTTGGAAAAAAACCACACCTAACTATCTACACAAGGATTTTGAAGGTCTGTGATTTGAAGGTAGGTGGGACAGAAGAATTATCATGCACAAAGGCTCACTTTAGCTGAAAAAGTCCAAGTGTCCCTCTGTCAGCAATGAAAATAAGAATTGTACTTCCAAGAACTCAAGTTAGAATATTTAAAATTAGGCTACTGATTAACCAGGGCCCTGGAGGACCCTCTATAAATATCCTGTAGGGTCCACATTTTACAGTTCTATTGTGAGAGGTTTAGTTTTGTTCCCTCTTTCTTTAGTAGCCCTTTGGCTACGTATGTAGCACTGTTTGAAGGAAGTGTACTTCCAGAAAGAATGGATTGATTTTCACTGATGAATCTGTTGATAAGAAAAAAATTATTTAAACATGAATTAAGGATATTTTTCTTGCTTCTGCCAGATGTATTCCTAGCAGGAGAGTGGTAGATGATTGTTTACTCTTATAGATGAGAAAATAGTTGTATTGATATAGGTCAAGGACATTTAGAGCCTCAATATTCAGTTACATAAACTAAAATCACCTCTAACCTCAGTCTGGAAGAGATGCTGTGTACCCATTGTTAGGAGTATTGTTCTTAGTGAGTAATTTTATCTTTTTTTCAGAGTTTTGTCATGTTTGTTTTTGTTTTATGCTTTCATCTCATTTGACAATGAAAAAACACACTTGTCATGTTTGTTTTTGTTTTATGTTTTCATCTCATTTGACAATGAAAAAACACACTGTGTGTGGGACTGTTCCTGAGCTCTAGAAACTTGATAGCACTTTGTCACTTTTCATTTACACAAGCCACAGTGACATTCAATCTGGAGAAAAATATTATTCCTAAACATTGAGGCACATGAATTACAGATTTTTATTGTTACAAAGAAGAGTGTACTTTAGTCAGTCGCTCTTCCACACAACTCATCAACTTAAGAGACCAGAGAGGTTTTTTAACAACATGGCCAGCATATATTGAAGGGGCATGATTTTTCTGTTTTCTCTCAGTCTTTCTCAGAACTGCTGATATTTTACAGTAAAAACTTCTCATGTCTTCTATTCAGTCTTTAACAGGATGCTTATTAAATCTCATGTAGTAGCTAAAAGTTCCTGAGCAGCGATGTTTTTGGCTATCTAATGTATTGCTCCTAATTCAGCTCTCCTTTTGGCTCATGCACAGAACTATACTGGCTGACAACTACTATCACCACAGGGAGACAAAAAGAACCCCTGCAATCTGAAGTGGAGGAAGATTGTGCTGATAATAAAATCTTGGCTGTTTCATGGCCTTTCAGGGGTAACATGAGAGTCTTAGAATGATAGATTCTTCAGTAAGAGTTGGAATTAAGGAGAAATAAATAGAATTAACCCTTTGAATTAGCATAGAAGAAATTGAAAGATGTATGTTCTGTTGCCAGGTCTGTCCCTGACCTGCTCTTTACCTTTTACAAGGTCTTTCATGAATTTTTCTCTTGCCTACAGTTGCCAGTTTAAAATGTGAGTCTTTGGGGAATGGAGCCCTCTCATGTTTTGCAGTTTCATCAGGCCTACTCTTTTCTTGTGGCTTCTTGGTCCTTCTATAAAATAAATGCTATCAGGGAGCTCCAAGGCTGTAGAGACATACAACTCTCTATTCTTTTGCAATTGATTTTTTTCTTCAGGTGTTATTATAATCACAAGATGTAGCTAACAGATCTAATGTTGTGTCAAAGGCTGCTTCGTGGTGATGAATTGCAATAAGGGGTGCTTATTTCTATTTGTTATTTAGTTATCCCAGGAAGGAAAAAAAAAAAAATCTGCTTAAGTTTTTAAACCTATTATGCAGTATTCCAAAAGGTCAAGTTGCTGTTCTTTTAAAATACAATTTAATTGAAAATAGACAGTAGCCTGGATCTTCTTCAGGCATAATGAAACAGGCTATTGATAAGCACCATGTGTCCTTGATTAAAATCAGAAGGCTAGGAATGTTCAGCCAATTAGGCAATTTGTGAGACATTGGCCCAATTAGTTTGGGTTCATGGAGAAGCAGGTATGCAGAAAGATACTTTGTGTGTTCCCTGTAAACAAAAAAAGAAGCTACAAGGTGCTGAATGATGTCCAGGCTAATAAAGCCAGTTAATTGTCTGAACTCTCTTGTTGGGTTTTATTTATCCCCTAGAAAGATTTGTCTGTGGTAGAAATTTACAGTTAATGTAAATTTACAGTTGGTTAAATGTAACAGTAGGGAAACACAGAGTATTTTTTTCCAGAAAGTGAAATAACTATTCAGCTGACATTAGAATTTTTCAAAGAACAGTGTCAGAACTTGCACTAAAAATGAAGAGCCAAAGACATGAGCAAAGTTCCTTGTACGAGATTATCAGTAAAATTAACTTACATATAGCTGTGCTATGATATAGACAAGAAATTCCTATTCTTGCTCTCTGTTTGCTTTCTGGTTGTGTTGCATATGGTGTATTTGCAGATAAAGAGTAGAAGTTACTCAGTGTGCTGAAAATAAGCAAAAAGGGACAAATTTAGGTCTTCAGTAGAACATAATAAATATATATTTCACCAATTAAACATGCTGTAGGATCTTTGAGAACATTAAGGCTTTCCTCTCTGTGGACAAGCAGAAGGTTGAGAAGTGTGAGGGTTGTGTATGTGAGGAAAACACAAAGTCCTCCCAGCACAATTTAGGAAGGTGTCTGCATCATATCCAATGATCATGTTTGGCTTTACTGCCACCGGAATTACCGCTTTGAGATATTAATACTGTCCTGGTTTTGCTAGGATAGTGTTAATTTTCTTCTTAGTAGTTAGAATAGCTGTGTTTTAGTTTCAGTGTAGAACTTGTTATGAATGTTGATAAAAGACCAGAAACCAAGAGTATAGTTTAACATCTTGAAAAACCCTCTAATTTTGTATTGCGAATATAGCAGTTTCTGAAGATCTCATTTTACAAATCCATCTAGGAGCAGGTGTCATCACCTAATTCTCTAGTTAAAAGAATGACCTATTTAAAGAAGTAAAGATGTAGTTTTCATCATAAAGGGACTTGTGGATCATCTTAAGCAGGAAACATTCGATGTAGAAGACGTTTACAGCCACAGACAAATAACTCCACATATTTCAAGT
>NW_010328628.1:0-10256 GCF_000700745.2 Antrostomus carolinensis
GTACCTATAGCTGTAGGCCCGGCCCGGCGCGGGGGGTCCGGAGCCAGCCGCGGCGGGGAGCTGGGCACAGCTCTCACGCCTTGCAGGGAGACGGTTTGAATCCAGGCTGCGGCCTCGAGCAGGGAGGTTTGCGTAGGGGCACCAGAAAAGCTCTTCGAAGCACACACCACAGTGTAACGTCAAGGTGATCTGTAGTGCTGCGATTTGGGTGTATTCAGGTGCTCAACTCCAACCTGGGGGCTTTTTGCAGTGTCTCAATTTCTTCTTGTCTGATGCTGATGTGCAGGGCTGTGCGCATGTTGTGCAGCAGTGTATCTCAGTGACTGGCTCGCATAGGGGCACCAGAAAAGCTCTTCGAAGCACACACCACAGTGTAACGTCAAGGTGATCTGTAGTGCTGCGATTTGGGTGTATTCAGGTGCTCAACTCCAACCTGGGGGCTTTTTGCAGTGTCTCAATTTCTTCTTGTCTGATGCTGATGTGCAGGGCTGTGCGCATGTTGTGCAGCAGTGTATCTCAGTGACTGGCTCGCATGCATATCCTAACTGTAGAAGTCGGGTATACAGAAGGACTATTTGGGAAAAACTTTGGGATTGACTTTTTGGATGTTGGTGTCAGTTTCCTTCAGAACTTACTTCTCAAACAGTTTAATTTCTATCATAGGACTGATTTATCTTTTAAAATGGGTAGCTTGGAAATATTTGCAGTTTGTCAGCACCTGTACTGTTTATGTGTTCCTTCCCAAGTGGTCTTCTGATAACATTGTAAGAATTGTAACAGATTCAGAAATGTGATTGTACTAATTATGCCATTGGCAGGAGACTCACGATCCATATACTTCAGAGTTTTCATTTAAGATATAGAGTTAAAGCTAGACTCATTAAAATAGGCAAATGTGTAGCTAAAGTGTAGATGAAATCACTGTTCTTGGTCTGAGGCCTCTTATTTAAGCATATAAGCATAAATGGCTTCATAGCAATCTCTTTCACATGGAGATCATGATGTTTCTTTTTCCCAAGGCTTACTGTCTAAAAGAAGAGTAATAGTTCAGGTATTTACTGTTCACGGGTATTCTCAACCACTTAATTCATTAACTGCCATCTCATTGTCTAAGGGAAAAAATACAGGAGCATGGAGTCTTCCAGTGTGGTTTAATCTTAAGGCTCTATATACTTCAGGAATAAAGCCCTAGGAATTTTATAAGTCTTCTTTGTAAATGTCATGTGATACAATACTACACATTGCCATCTCATGCTGCAGATCCCAAGGCCTTTTTTGGCATCGTGGACAAGCTTCTATATGTGTATATACATTTGGAGCTGGAAATGAGAAGGATGGCTTTGAAAAAGAACAAAATAATTGTAATTTCTATGACTACCATTCTGATTGAGCAAACTTAGAATAGTGGGAATGGTTTGGATACTTGAAATAAGAGGAAGAACTTTGCTTTTTGTGCTTCTATATGGGAAGCTAATGGGTAAACTTGCAGGAGAAGGCAGTCAGCACATTTGCTTAGTCTCTTCAGCCAGTCAGAGATGACTTCTGGAAGTCACGTTGCCCTTCCATGCTGGTATTTCGGAGTGGACTGCAAAGATTATTAAAAAAAATGGTGAACAGAGGACAGATTTAGCCACCTCTGGCTGCAGAATGTTTCTTCTATGTGATCTGTGATCTATGGGAGATGATCTCCATCTTGTGTTTTCTTTTCTTGCAGTTCATATATGTAAACCAGTCTTTTGCTCCATCTCCAGACCAAGAAGTTGGGACCCTCTATGAGGTGACTTTCATCTTAAATATCCTTTCCAGGTGTGCTTAGCAGAATTTGTTAGTACACTTCTGGCACTTGAAATCTGTTACTGCCCCTACCTATGTTGGTAATACCTAACATTTAGTGTAATGTAGTTGGTATTTACAGATCTGTGTGAATATGATTTAAAGAGACATGACTTCATACAGTCCCTTTATGTGCAGTATGTTGTCATGCCTCCCATTGTGAGGGAGAGCTTTGTGACCAGTAACAGTATTCCATGACACAATTGTCTGGTGGGGGGTTTTTTTGCTTCATGTATATGCTAGCCCCTGAATAATCTAACAGCTCTTTTTTGTTGTTTTTCTTGTTGTTTTTTTTTTTCTTGCAGTGTTTTGGAAGTGATGGCAAGCTTGTACTGCACTATTGCAAAACTCAGGCATGGGGATGAATGACAAGCAGTACTGTTGTTTAGGTGTTCTCTTCAGAAATGGAAAAGGGACTGACTTTCTTAAACTCAACCTGTAAACACACAGAAAGAAGGATTTTTGCATTTCTGCTTATGACTGTACATTTAGAAAAACAATGCAAATCACCATTATGTGATTCTGTGAGTAACATAAGAGAAGACCACCTAGCCTAGATACCTAGGCTATCTGATCATGTAGCTTTTTTCTGATGTACATCTAGGGTACAGAAAAAAATCTGCATCTACCATCTCTAGAGTAGAACCAGCTCTCTTCTTGCTGAGTTCTCAGTTGCTGTATCCGAAGGGAAACTATTTCATAGTTGTCTGGAGGACCGGACAGCTCTGTCACTCTGTATGCTGTACTGAAGAGAAAAGTTCCTTTTTATTAAAAGGAATGTTTATTGAACTCGTAGCCTGGGATTCAGTTTACTTCTGACATGTGGTACATATGTTATGTGCGTTCTGTTCTTTGTGAAGTCTTCGTCTTGAACATGCATTATCTCCTGCCACTTCAAGACAGTATTTTGATATATTTTTTCTCATAATTAATATGTAGGTATTGGTATATAATCTAATTACTTTACCCTGCACCTTCATTGTGTTGGTCATTTAAGTACCTCTTTTGTCGAGCACAGCATAACGATACGCCTCAGAAATACTTTTCTCCCACTCAAATTGTGCAGTGATTTGTTGAAGGCTGAACACTTGAGCAATTGCGAAAATGTTTCTTCTGGTACTGTTTAATGAGTAGCATCATTAGTTGAATGATGCAACTGGCTGTGACATCTTCCAGTTAATGAAGAAATTGACATGAGGTGCTAAAAGCCTATTCTAGATATTGTCCTTTTGTGTTGCTGTATGGGAAGCTAATGGGTAAACTTGCAGGAGAAGGCAGTCAGCACATTATAACATTGCTGTTATTTTCCTGTTTCACCAGCTGCATGGTCCATCAACAAAATAGCATGCACTTTATATGCTTTTGCTAAGATATAACATAACAAGGATTTTTTTTCTCATCCTGGAGGGGACTTGGTACCTTGATTAGGGTACTGACCTTTGCTTTTGTTTATTGGAGAGTTTGGGTGTGGAGGTGTTTTTTGTGGGTTTATTTTAAATGTCTATTGTACAATCTTCTATGTTTGTTTAAGCTGAACTAAATTAAATGTTAACTGTTTGCTTGCAGAGTGTTTTTATGCTGGATGACAGTTTTGGTCCCTGACATCCACTTCTTCAGCACATACAAGCGAAACAATCTGTTCTAATTTAAAGCACACTTGTATGATAGTCTTGAGCCATTCAGTGCTGTTTCACATGTAATTGGCTCTTATGTAGTCTCTGTGAGCTGTGTATCAGATTGTTTCCACCCTTAGAGAACTTCTGGAGAACTAGTACTTGGCTTAACTTACTGATGTTGCTGCAGTTTACATGCAGCCTGCACAAGTAACATAGGCATATGCTCTGAATGGTTGCTGTGTGAATAGCTTGATATATTTTACCATTTTTTAAGTGGAAAACCCGGATTCATTGACAAAATTGGTTATAAAGTTAAACACTTGAAATAATCTGTATTTTTGCATGCTCAGAATCCTGGTCTCATGAATCTTTATCTATTTAAGAGAACTATTGCAGAGGTAAGCACTCTCATTCTGTCTTGTTGAGGAAATGCCTCCGCAGTTACAGTGAGGCCAGCATTAACCTTTGCACAGCCACTAGAGGGTACACAAGGACAAAGATATTTGCATAGTTTTTCCTGGATTTATTTTTTCAATCTTTTTCATAGTATGTCCATTTGCTGGCCTTACAAATACAAGTAGTTTGTTCTCCTGTGTGGCAGTATGTTTGCGTAAGATAAGCTACTAGTCTGTCTCTCTTTAAAGAATGTTCTGATGGTGCCTTTCACCTCATTTGATCTTAACAAATGAAACTACTGATATCCTGCAAATGTGCTCTTCAGAAGTGATCCAAGAAGGTTGTGGGGTGTGGGTGTTTTTTGGGAGTTTTTGTGGTTTGTTTTGGCTTTGTGTTTCTTGGCTGTTTTTTGTTTGGTTGTGGGTTCTATTTTTTTATTTTTTTTTTTTACAAAAAGAACAAACGAAAACCCACTAGGGTCTTGAGGTGAAGGAGGACTTTAGGTCATTGTATCTTGCCAGCTAATGGTAGAAGGCTGTCCTTCATGTTGAATCTATAGATAATTTTTATCCTCTGGAGCTGGAAAAAAAAAAAAAAAATTTGCCTGATCTCTTCAAAGGTAATAGTCCAGTAACATAAAAACCGCAGTAATGGTTTAGATTTCTTTTGTTCACCACATGCATTTTTTAACTTGGATAACATATTAATGCAGATATGAATTATTAATTTGTTGAAGATTCAGCTTGTTCCTTTGCTCCAGCACTTTTCTGCTCTTAATTTTTCTCTATCCCCAACTAACTATTTCTTGGCCCCTAGTTTACCAGTGTACAGTGACTACTCACTTGGTCCTGCTCTTGCTGTTTCTTATATGTTCTAATTGGCTGCCTTTATTCTGTTCCTTTCTTGCCAGTTCCAATTGTACTAATTCCCCTGCTTACCTTCTTTATGGAAAGAGTCCTCCTTTTTGCCACTTTTCCCTGTAGTTTTCTACCTACTCACTTCAGGGTGCTAACTATGGTTTTCTCTGGTAACTCCTTAAGGACCATGTGCTCTTTCTGTCTGGAGTCAGGGTGTGACTGTTTTAAGTGGCACAAACTTTTCCTTTTGCATATTCTTAAATAACAGACTAGACTGCAAACATGTGAAGCAGATGATATATCGAGTGAACAAATAAATGATTAGCAGCATGGTGCTTGTAGAATTTGGGCAAGGCTTGCAAAAGACATGTTAAACTTCATATTTTAAAAAGTGACAGTTATAGCATCCAAAACCAGATGGTCCTGAAATGCTTTAAAATGTATGTATGTGCTATGCAAAATTCAGTTATCCTGTTTCCAAAGTAATAATCACCAAGTTCAAACTCTGTAAACTGGGAAGCATTATTTATATGAATTATTATTCAGATAATAGTTTAGAGACTAGCATTAATTATAAATTTCTAATTGGTAGCTTGAACTAGTCTTAAAAGCACATGGGTAACATGAGGGAGCTAAATGAAGCTAAAATTATCTTGAGAGTGAAATGATAAAATACATAGCCATGTTGCCTGTGTGCTTATTGCCATTGAGCAAATGTCATCTTTACTTTTAACTCGTGAAGAATTACCACTGAGGTGTTAACAGAAGATGTGTCTGTGTTAATTATCCCCACAACATAATCTCAAATATGCTGATCTACAGTAAAATCAAGGTGAGAGGGTGTGGAAATTCACACATCCATTCTGCAAGCTCCTTCTCAACCATAAAGCAGCTTCTGTTTATCTGTTGCTGCTCTTCATGCTCATTTTGCAGATCAAATTCTGCTTTTAGTTGCACAAGCTGTTGGCTTACGCTGTTCTTGACTATCCTGAAGTCCTAATTACTCTTTAGGGATGTTTTACAAAGGTTACTGAAGGCATTACCATACCAAAACACTTTCATGCTTGCAGATGAGACAAAAAAAGAGGGAAGGTGCCTTTAACTCTAGGTTTTTCAGCATGATTATGACTCTATTACAAGCTTGAATAAAGTGCCACATGCAAAAAGCATTTTCAGCCTTGTTTTCTATTGGATCATGCAGAGAACAAAAACATTTGACAAGAAAGCATTTTAAATGTGTTTGTTCTTATTTGTGTAGACCACACTTCAGCTTTGCTAGCATCATAGTTAATAGGCTCCCAAGGGTAAACATCAAAAAATTCTACATATTTTTCTTGTCCCTGCTTTGCACTTGCTTCAGTAGCTCTAGTGCCATGAGATATCAGGTGCATCTCACTGTAGTTTTGTCAGGAAAAATTGATGCCAAAATACCTAGAAAGACAAAAACTCATTTAGGGGTTGTTTCATCCTAAAACAAGTGGTTAAGAAAAAATGAATGAATTGCATTATTGCCTAAGGAGAAAACAAGTTTGTTAAAGCTTAATGTTAAGCCAGTCACACTACATCTATGTCACCACACTCAGTAGTGCCAGGAAGTTTCTGGGGCACCATAGCTCAGTCATCTGTACAGTTAGTTGGTAGAACAGTTGCTGGCACAGATTTTGGCCTGGGCACAATTCAGGAGTTGGCAAGGTACCATTTCTGGTGGGCACTTCAGACGTGACTAGCCTGTTGTGGAGGTTGAAAGGTAAATATGTGGATGCAAACTGTTCTTTGTGACTTGGCCTCTGTGCCAGAGGGCAGTCCTTGGGATATTTGTTAGTAGATACACAGTCCTAATTTCATTTCAGGTGAGATTTGATCCCTTATATGCTCACTGAGAAGAATTAAGGGAGGAAAATATTGTCCCTCTTTGAACTTCAGGATCAGCCTCAGAACTTTTTTTAAATGGTTCACCAGCTTTCCCTCCATTCAATCATAACATATATGCTTGCTCTAAATGCCTACCAGTAGCTAGATTCTGCAACATTTTTTGTTAAGGATGCAAATTACAGATAATGAGGAAGTACTACTTAAACATCTCAGTTCACTCATATCTTGTTTTACTAGAAGTAGATGATAAACATTAATTTGTAAGATTTAGGAAAAAGTATAGGAGTCTCAGTGTCTTTGCTCTGTATATTCTCATGGAATTCCACATTAAAATTATTTTTATATGTGTAAATATATATATCAATTAGACTGAGTGAAAGTAGTGTTAGAATATAATTGCATGGAGGGCTTAAACATAAAAAAAAGACCCAGTCTGGTTAACAGAACTAATAACCCTAGCAACTCTTGGAAACTAAAACACATTAAGAGCTCTTTAGCTCTGAAACAGGAAACCTCAACTAAGAGAAAGGTTCCAAACAGATAGCTACATAGTAAATATTGTCAGTGAAAAGAAGACTAGCCAGCACCTTAGCTTTCTCATATAAATACCACAAATTGAAAGAAACATAAGGTGGTTTTCTCAGAGGGAAATGTCAATATTTTATATTTTATTTATAACACATGCATAGTGTACTAAACCTCCCACCAGAAGTGGATCAAGCCGATTTCTTCCAAAAGTGCTTTCTGTGCTATGTGATTTAATGCCTCACAGTTCTTCAGTGTGGCTTATTTTTTTTTTCCATCAGCAGTACACATGCTGTTTAGTAGTTGTCAGTGTTTTCACTGTGTGGCGTGACTTAGTATGTGGTGACCTCGTTTCACTCATTCATTACTGCATTTTGTAGTCTGATGATTTTTCACTGCATGATCTATGTTTGATACGATTTGTTCTCGAGCTTTTTTTGTGAATCATTTTGCAAGCAGCAGGTTCTCCTGCAAAATCTGTTTGTGTACTGCAGGATCAATCTCACTTTCCAGGTTATATGACTGAGGAACAGCTGCAGTGTTGTTCCACAGCCCCAGGAATGGATGGAGGGCTCCGTAAGTATCTAGTTCGGTCTTCCAGATCAGAGTTTGGGAACTGCTGCTTTAGATAGTGCACTGGTTCCAAATGGCAATGTGAGTGTCATCTGCAACAAACATTTACTTATGTTTCCTCCTGATTATGACCTGAAAGGTCTTTTCTGTGTGGTTGGTATCCTTCCAAGAGTTCAAAGACCTTCATGTGAAACAAAAAGGGCAGAACTCTAGGTATCATAGACTGAGGCAGTTCAGGTTTTCAGATGCAGGATGCAGTCCTTAAATTGTACAAAGCTTAGAGGAAAAGGCACTAACCCTTTTGTAGTGCTTTGGGACTATGCAACACAATGTTGTATCTCAGTAAGGTTTGTTTCCTTGGTGCAGGTTATTAACCTTTTATCTGTATTATGATCTGTGTGACAAAATGTTCTCGTATCTTAAGCCCCCTCAAGATAGGTATTGCTGTTGAGTCATGTAGCCCCAAAACTTGCACTACAGCTGCAGATCCAGATTTTCTCTTGGAAAAGCCCTCTCTGTAAGTATAAAGAAACTTAGGTGAACAGGGGCTTAATACCATTGGTAAAGCGGTGAAAGTAATAATATCTGGAAGAGGAGATGTAAATGCTCATTACTGGGTTGAACTGCTATTATCTATACAGGCTAACAGACCAAAGAGACACAGTACAGTTGTTTGCCCCAACAGTCTGAGGATTCACACACCTTGGTTCCCACTTTAGACTTGCCCACAGTTTTTATTTGGAATTACAAGATGCTCATAAAGTCTTCAGTCCCAAGCTACATATTCAGGCCCAATGTATGGTGCAAAGTGTCTTAACACTGGAGTTGATCAATTCTGTCAATCTCAATTGATTTTCTCATCAGGAGAAAAACCCTGTGAGCTGCACCCCAACAGGAGATGAGGTGCCAACATATGTGTGGGCAGTTCAGCTGGTAGGTCTCCCTTGGAGTTATGTCATGTCCAATGATTGCCTGAAGTGCTTACACCTGTCTTTTGCATAATAGTTGAGTGGTTGGGCTTTTGTCTGCAAAGGAAAGTTTCTGTGTTTAAAGCCCAAATGCCCATTTTCCAAGACAAGTTTTTAACTGTCAGCAAGAATGGCTTCTTGGTTTCCTCTCTGCCTCTCAATGAAGTTATGAAGAGGGCAAGAATGATTCACTGTCTGTGTGAACCCTCTGAGGTTCTGTGCTTTTCATGGAGACTGCATAATGTGAAATAGAGGAAAAGATCATAGATCTTTAGTCTTCTTCCCTGAGGCTACATGCTTGTTCTTTCTCTGTAGCCCAAAGAATATGTATCCACTTCAGGGACTGTGGTATTTGAACACAGAAGTATGAAATACCCATTTGTCATCCTAGGGATGTCAGAGCATTATACAAATTGAGGGGAGCCAAATTACATATCTCTTCCAAGAAACACCAAGGTATGCCATCATTAAGCAAAGCTCAGTAGCTTAATTTATCAGAGAAATAAGATACAAGACCCTGCTTACAGGAACTAGCAAATGTAATTCTTGCAGAATTATTTAATGGGAATATACTACTAAGTACCTGCTAATCATGAAGTGGCAAGGACTGAGAGAACTGGTACTACCTGAAAACAGTGAGGCATGTTAGTACAGTAATTTCTGATGAAAAATGATTGTTTCTGTAGTTTTTAACCTTAGTTGATGTGTGACTATCCATGATACCATTACTGGTGTTCAGTCTAGCTCCTGATGAACTGAACACCAGCTGCAGTGTTGCACCCTGCGTTGTAGGATATCTAGATGTAAATCACTGTTCCATTTGCCTCAACTTTGGACTTATTTTTCAAATAAGCTTTAAGTAATTGGTCTTGAAAGGGGCCTAAGATTTTTGCAATAAAATTGAAAGTTACAACGTCCCTTACACTTGTTGGAATAAAGCCTCCCACAGACTGAGTGTTATTCTATAATAATAGATCAGCTGAGAAATGTGCAATAGTTAATTTCTACAGGAGTATAAATACATGATTTTCAGAAATAAAAATAAATTAGTAAAATTCTGTACACTCCTTTATAGGAAACAACTGAGAATGTGAGAACAATTCCCATGCTGTGTGGATTACAATGCTTTCTTTTTTAAAAAAATTTTCAGTGACAGATAACCCTCAGTGACTGAGGCTAGAATCTTTTAGCTGCTGTATGTGCTCAGATCCTTGTGCTATTTCTGTCAGTAGAGTATTAGCAAAAACATAAGCTGGAGAGCTATAAATACTGTTCCTAATGATTTTCATGTAGTCAAGTAATCAACTCCTAATCGCAGTTTTCAGGATCAACAATATTGAAAGATACAAAATTTAAAATTATGTAAACACTTCTGAATAGGAGCAAATAAAATTGTAAGATTTTCTATTAGAACTAGAGAAGTTTAAGGTTTTGTTAATCAAGGAAAAACTTTGACAAATTGGTATAGCAATATAGGTGAGCTATAATGAACAACAGCAGTCTGAAACTGCAATAGGTAGATCCAGCCTGATTCTTTAGTTGTAACAGAGGGAGGTATAAAATGGCCATTTGCTTTTGCTAGCAGTATTTTTTCTTTTTTCTTTTTTCTTTTTTCT
>NW_010328629.1:0-406 GCF_000700745.2 Antrostomus carolinensis
TTCCAGCACAGCGAGCCCTGCGCCGCGCTCCAGTAACCGTTTCAGCCCCTCATCCTCCTGGGGCCATGCCCTGCCCCAGCCCCTGGGCTCCTCGGGGCACTGGGGAGGGAGCCTGGGCACCCACCAGCTGTCCCCATGGGTGGGCATTGGGGCACACCTCTCCCAGGTGTGGGTGGGATGCAGGCAGCTCCATCTCCCTGGGTGAAGTGATGCTGCAGAGGGACCGTGGCCACATCCTCCTCCCACAGCACTTTTGGGGACATAGTGGGAGGAAAATGGGTCTGTTCACAGCCACTTTGTCCCCATCCTGGTGGTGGATGCCATGTGGGACAGGCCCGGCGCTTTCCTAAGGGAGCACTGGCTGGATCCAGGGATGGGGGTGATAAGGATGCTCATGGCCAACATG
>NW_010328629.1:473-3854 GCF_000700745.2 Antrostomus carolinensis
CAGCCCCATCCCCAGCCGTGGCTCTTGGCAAAGCAGCAAAGGGTTAAGCCATGCAGCGGGGCCACGTGACGCTCTGGGGATACCGTTTTTCTGAAGATCAGGATGGATTAGGGTGGAATATCAGGACGAGCATTTCTTGGGTGGTGCATCACCCTCCCTGGCTCTGCCACAGCCCCTGGTCCTGCTGCTCCCCGGGGACACGTGGTGCCTGAGCCAGGTCCCCGGCCAGTGAGCTCCCCGCTGTGCTGCTCCCTGTGATTCTCCCTCCCAGCACAGTCACCTCTGGGGGGGCTTGGATGGCACCGAGTGGATGGCACATGGTGGGCACTGGAGGGATCTGGGGTCCGGAGCTGGAATGGACACCATCCCCATCCTCATCCCTATCCCCATCCCTGTCCCCATCCCCTGCAGCCAGAGGCTTGTCCTACAGTGCTGTGGGCAAGAGGGATGGGGGTCTCCTGCTCACCCCCCCATGACTCCCTCCTCTTCTCCCCTCAGTGCATGAGGTTGGTGTTTGCCCAAGAGCCACCCAGCACCCGCACTGACCCCCAAGGCAGCGCCGGGAGCCATGTCGGGTTCCTATGACGAGTCGGCAGCGGCCGCGGAGGAAACAACCGACAGCTTCTGGGAGGTGAGTCCTGGCTGTCCTCTCCTCCCGTGGGGCCCCCACCACTGTCACTGCATCCCTGGGTGTCCCCTGGGCTGGGAGGGGACAGCGCTGCCCTGCCCTCCCATATCAAGCCCTGCCTACGGGCATCCCTGCCGCGGTGGCTTGGGTGTCTGAGCCAGCTCTGCTGAAGATCTCAACCTCAGCTGTCCTAAGGGGCACAGAGCAATGGAGGGGACCGAAAGGAGTTGGGTTTCACAGTATCATTAATGTTGGAAAAGATCTCTAAG
Organism: Antrostomus carolinensis; assembly: GCF_000700745.2. NCBI lineage: Eukaryota > Metazoa > Chordata > Aves > Caprimulgiformes > Caprimulgidae > Antrostomus > Antrostomus carolinensis. Next base: position 1,371 of record NW_010328629.1, read on the forward strand.
ATCATCCAGTCCAACCATCAACTCATCGCCACCATGTCCACTAAACCAACCATAGCCCTGAGTGGTTTGAGCAGCCCTAAAGCAAAAGCTCCATCCCTGCATCCCCAAAGTGCCTGGCGCTCCCCTCATCCCCACCCTGGGCCAGCTGGGGCTGAGCCAGGGAGCCTGGCCACAGCTCCCATGCCTACTTGTCCCCATCCCCATCCCCCTCCCCATCCTCCTCCCAGGTGGGGAACTACAAGCGCACGGTGAAGCGGATTGACGATGGGCACCGGCTCTGCAATGACCTCATGAACTGTGTGCACGAGCGGGCCAAGATCGAGAAGTCCTACGCCCAGCAGCTCACCGACTGGTCCAAACGGTGGAGGCAACTCATCGAGAAAGGTACCATGGCTTCCCCAGGAGGAGGGTCCTATGGCTTCCCCAGGAGGAGGGTCCCAGGGCTTCCCCAGGAGGAGGGTCCTATGGGTCCCCGTGCACCATCACAACTTCACCTGGTAGAGGTGGAGAGGGTAAGGGCTGTGAAGTGACACTCAGCTGTCCCCTCTGCCCCTCAGGTCCCCAGTATGGCAGCCTGGAGAAGGCATGGGGTGCCATCATGACAGAGGCAGACAAGGTGAGTGAGCTGCACCAGGAGGTGAAGAACAGTCTGCTGAACGATGACTTTGAGAAGGTCAAGAACTGGCAGAAGGATGCCTACCACAAACAGATCATGGGAGGCTTCAAGGAGGCCAAGGAGGCTGAGGATGGTTTCCGGAAAGCCCAGAAGCCCTGGGCCAAGAAGCTCAAGGAGGTGAGAGGAGAAGCACAGCATGTCCTGGGGCACCCATGCCATCTCCTGGCTCTGGGTGCCCAGTCCAGGCTGGCAGAGCTGGGTGGTACCTCCCTGTAGGCAGAGGGATGGGCAGGGGGCTGTGACTCTCCTCTGATGTCTCTTCTCCCTCTTCTCCACAGCTGGAGACAGCCAAGAAAGCCTACCACCTGGCATGCAAGGAGGAGAAGCTGGCAATGACCCGGGAAGCCAACAGCAAAGCAGAGCAGTCCAACACCCCCGAGCAGCAGAAGAAACTCCAGGACAAAGTGGAAAAGTGCAAACAAGACGTTCAAAAGGTGCGAGCTGCTGCCCTGCTCTGAGCTCACGAGGCATCGGGCAGGAAAACCAGTGGAAATGGCCACCACAGCCCTTTGCCTTCCATCCATCCCCATGTTCCCATCCCTACGCTCCTCTGGAAGGGTGAGGATTTGCAGGTGGCACTCAGGGGAGTGTGAGTAGGGCAGAGATTTACCCCTCTTCCTGGGGCAAAATCTCTCTGGCAACCAGATTGATTTCGCCCACAGAGGCTCTTGGCTCAATCTGGGCTCCCCAGCATGGTGACCCTCAAACAAGACCTGCTCAGCACCCAGAAAGGGCCTCTGAGGTGTTCAAGGTATAACCAAGGTACCCTCCTGCACCTTTGCAGACTCAGGAGAAGTACGAGAAGGTGCTGGATGAGCTGAACAAGTGCACTCCACAGTACATCGAGAGCATGGAGCAAGTCTTTGAGCAGTGTCAGCAGTTTGAGGAGAAGAGGCTCAACTTCCTCAAGGAAGTGCTCCTGGACATCAAGAGGCACCTGAATCTGGCTGAGAGCAGCAGGTAGGTGCCTCCTGAACTGACTAGACAGAAAGTGCCCACACAAGGTCTCCTCGTGCTGCCTGGAAAGCAAACCAAGCCCTGGAGGGACCGAGTGCTTCCATGACAACCCATCCCCTGCAATACAAGGGAGAGGGGTTTCTGCCCAACACCATGGTCACCAAGAGGTACCAGAGTGGCAGGAGGGCTGGGTGGTAGCTGGCGCCCCCCAGTGCCTCGTAGGAGGTGACACAACCTGAGCATGTCCCTGTCCCACCCCATCCCCAGGACATCTCACCAAGGTCCACCCCCACCTGCAGCACCCTGACCCACGTCTCTCCTCACAGCTACGCCAACGTCTACCGGGAGCTGGAGCAGACCATCCGCCTCTCGGATGCGCAGGAGGATCTCCGGTGGTTCCGCAGCACCAGTGGCCCTGGGATGCCCATGAACTGGCCCCAGTTTGAGGTGAGGCTGGGCACCCTGGTTGGGGTGCTGGCAGCCCCACGGGGCAGCTGGGCATTCAAGGGATGGTTGCTCTGTGCTCGCAGGAGTGGAACCCGGACCTGACGCACACGATAAGATTCGAGGGAGTGGGGAGCGGGTCCGGCTCGTTAGCAAGGGCTAGGGAAGGCCATAGAAGAGCCTCCAGGGGAGCCCCTCGGCTGTTTGCTTCCCAGGCTTGGCTCCTCCTCGGAACCGATTCAGGGGGCGGGGGGGGGGGGCGGGGGGGGGGGGGAGCTGCCATGGGAAAGGCACAGCGTTTGCCTGTGCAAACATTCCAAGAGCTGTGGGGACACACGAGAGGATGCAAGATGTTCTTGGTGACGGACACCAACTCTTCTTTGTCCTCCCTCTGTGGCTTGCTGGAC
>NW_010328629.1:3900-8641 GCF_000700745.2 Antrostomus carolinensis
GGTCCTGCTCACTGCAGTCCCCGCTCCCCTTTAACCTCAGGAAAGCCACAGCATCCTCCCAGATGTCCATGGCACGTGGTGCCCACCCTGCTGTCCCCTCACCCGCTCTGATGCCCCCTCTCCCTCCTTCCTCCCCACCCCAGCGTGAGCAGCCATGACCGTGGGCAGACCTACAGCGCCGAGTGGTCTGATGATGAAGGCAGCAACTCCTTCAACACCAGTGAGGCCAACGGTGGCACCAACCCCTTCGACGAGGAGTCGGTGGGGAAGGGTGTGCGGGTGCGGGCTCTGTACGACTACGATGGGCAGGAGCAGGATGAGCTCAGCTTCAAAGCAGGTATGGTCTATCACCGTTGCTGGGTCACCCAGAGCTCGTCTGCTGGAGTTGCAGGTCCAATATTGCTCTGTTTTTTTTGGTGTGAAATCCCTCAAATCATTTCTGGGTTATCCCAGCCCTTCAAAATATTGACCTGGCAGAAAGGGGAAGGCACAAGCTGAGACCAAACCTGGGTGGGAGCAGAGAGATGGTGGGATGGGGAACATCAGGCCTCGTGGGTCACCCCTTACCTTTCTACCCTACAAACCTGCATGCTCAGGATCAGTCCTAGAAACTCCCAGCAGCTCCATCCAGGGGAGAAATGAGGGGATAGAAGAAGCTCCAACACCTGCAATGAGCTCTCCCCTTCCCACCTTCCTCTCCAGGTGATGAACTAACCAAGCTTGGTGAAGAAGACGAACAAGGATGGTGCAAAGGGCGCTTGGACAACGGGCAGTTAGGTCTCTACCCCGCCAACTACGTGGAGGCAATCTAAGTCTTGTGGTGTGCTCCTCATCGCTGTCAGCAGATAAATCCACCCTCCGTTGTCTCCATCTCTCCACCAGCCAACCAGCCATTTTGCCGTCTGGTCCTTCACTCCTCACACTTAGAGATTCAGACATATTTTTCCGACCAAGCTTTTATTTTTTTAAGAGTTGTCTCCGAAGAGTATTTTGCATAGTTGCTTTCTTCTTCTAAGATAAGGTGAAGCGAAGGATGACGTTGCCCATTCGTCTACGGTAGTTGGTTTATTGTTATTTTTTCTGAGCGAAAAGCTGATACCTCAAGATCTTAAAGCCCAACCAGCGAGAGCTCCTGATTGGTTGGTTTTTAAAGATACTGAAATCATGAGCCGCCTTCTGATTGGCTGGAACTGTTCCAAAAATGCATGACGCTGAAGGTCCCGGGACCAATCAAATTCATCCCCCAAAAAATAAGAGGGATTGGAGTCTGACTCCATTTCTTTGGTGTTTTCATGATGTTCTCCTCAGCTCATCCTTCCAACCCAAAGGAAGAGGGTGAACGTCCCTTCCTGTCTCACAGCCACCTGGCTCCATCTGTGGTCAGGTTCCTGCTCATGGGCAGGGCTGGTGGCAGATTGAGATGTCCAGGTGAGGTGGGACCAGCCCTACCATGAAGGTTGATGGCATCTCCTCAGCTTCCTCCTCCAGGCTGCACACGTGTCTGGAGCAGGTGGAGGCTCCCCAGCCGATGCCCAGCGTGTGCTGCAGGGAGCAGCATCGCCCTTTGCGAGGGTGATCATCCAGCGCACACCAGATCCAGGGTGAGATGGCCCTAAAATCCATCACTGTTTGGAGAAGAACACACCACAGCCCAATGCTGCTGGAAACACCTTCAAGCCCAGCCTGGGACAGTTAGAACCAGCTTGGATCCTGCTGGGGATGGTTCCCATCCACTCTCTTCCTGAAGAGAAGCAGGAACAGACCAGGGATGGGGCATGAGCAATGTCCAGCCTTGCATGGTGCAGCAAGCCAGAAGATGAGGGGGGCTTGGTGTGGGCAACAGACCCCAGCCTGGGCAAAGATGGTCAAAAACAAGACACGTCAAAGCAGGGGATGGGCCACAGGCATTACCCTTTGCTTCTCCCCAAGGGGCTCTACCCCTCCTGCCCTTGGGCTCTGCAACTGGCCACGGCGTGGACAGGAGCCCCTGAGCACCCATAGGTGCTCCCACCCAGCATGGTCACCCCATCCCTTCTGATCTGGGCACAGTTACCACCCCAAACTCTTCCCTACAAACCATCTCATCTTTATCCAGACCATCACCCTCAGCAGCATCCAAACCGTCCCCTTCCTGCACGCTCCCTCCGTTGGTTCATGAATTTTTTGGCCCCAGGGATGGAGGGTTCTGGCGGAGGCAGGAGAAGCATCATGTGTTGGGCACGGTGGGTGAGAGCTGCTCAGCCCCACGTCCCTGCCAGGTACACAAACAGGAAAAAAAACCCAAACCAAAACAAAACCAAACCACACACACAACAAAAAAAGTCAGAAAAACCCCAACGACCACCCGTCTCAGCAACGCACCCCGGTTTTTGTACATTTCTTGTGTAATTTAAGAAGTATATATATATAATATCTCCTCTCTCTCTCTCTCTCGTGATTGTACCACCGTGGATACAACAACAACAAGCAGCAAGTGAAAAATAACTGAGCTCTGTAAGTGTCCTCCAGGTCTGGGTCCTCGTTTGCCTCCGTGCGCCGCGCTCACCCCGTGCGGAGGCGGCTGTTGGGGTGACAGACCCCCTCCCGCCCCACCCCGAGCCCCCTGCACCCTAGCGAGCCACCAGGTGCTGCCACCCCAGGAAGGGATCCCCCCATACACATAGGGATCCCCCCATACATCACAGCTGCTGCCACCCCCATACACGCCTTGTGGCTTTGGGGTGTGGTGGGCTGGGGGGTTTGGATGCGTTGCTGGGGTCCTGGGGGGTTAAGGGGGCTGCAGGAGGAGGGAGCGGCCACTGATTTTGGGGACCCTCGTGTCAAAGTGCCAGGCAAAGCCTTGTGAAGCTCATGGGGGGATTCAAGATAAAGCAGCTTTTGGGGTCATTCCCAGCACCAGTAAAAACAGCAGCCCCCCACCCAGTGCTCACCAGTACCCTGGCCATGGGGAGATGGGGAAGCCCCGGCACGGTGGAGGGGATAGAACCTCCCGGGGTGTCTACGAGCCTCAAAACCTCTGGAAAACCCATTTGCAGGTCACCCACCCCTCTCCCTTCCCCAGAGAACTGGGGCAACCCCAGGAGAGGACACAGAGGCTGAGGGTGATGGGGCAGAGGAGCGGGACCTGCTGAGGGGTGGGGAGATCCTGGTGGGGAGAGGGAGGAGAAAAGAGATTTATTTTCCTTTATTTAAGTCTGGAGCTGCAAGGGGTTCGGTGTGAAACCCCAGCTGTGAGCTCTGCAGCACTGCCTGCCTGTCCCATGGTGGCTGCTGGGTCATGTCCCCACGTCCCTGTGGACACCATCTCCCTGGGTGCACCCTCCCCAGCTGGCAGCACCTTTCCTTACCTTTTAACTCCCCTCCATCCCACCTTCCCTGCAGGGATGTGCAAACCTCCCCCTGCACCTTCACCCACCCCACCTGCACCAGGGACACGAGATTTGAGGGACCAGCACCCCCAGCCCATCCTCCTGGTGCTGCCCACAGCATCAATCACAGACAAGGAATCACAAAACACATTTTGCTTTTTGGTTTGTTTTTTTTTTCCCCCTCATTTCTATTTTTTCCCCCCTTTTCCAGAGGCCAAGGCAGGTTTTTTTTCCTTCTCATGCTCCTCTTCTCCCTCAGCCCCCCTCCATCCTGGGCAGCCAAAGCACATCTGCTCCTCTGCCGTGTAAACAGCATGAAACAGGCAGAACAAAAAGAAAAAGGCATGAGCTGTCACAGGCAACTGTTTTAAATTAGAATTAAAGAAAACCCCAACAACCAGGTGGGGTTTATTTTTTTCCTTCCCACAAAGCATCTCGTGGGTACTCGGGTCACCCATCTACCTTCATCATTTGAACCTCAACCACAACTTGCTGCCAGCCAAAACCAAAAAGCAAATAAACAAATTAAAAAAAAAATTATAATATAAAAGATCAACATGGCCAGGTAACTCCCACTGGTGTGAAATGTGCAGCTGAAGCAATCCCCAGTTTTCTGTCCCAGTCTGGGCTCAGCGGGTTGCGTTTCAGATTTACTGTCCAGAGGGAAACACCAAAGCTGCTCCAATCTCCCTTTTCCCAAACTCAGGAATCAGGAAATCCAAATAAAACCCAAAGCAAGGGAGGAGCCCTGTCCCAGGGCCAAGGACCTAGGGACTTTGGGGGCCTTGGGGTGTCCCTGTGCCCAAGGATGGAGGACCCAGCTCGGGGGTCCCCCCACACCTGCAGGGATGTCCCAGCACACACAGCCCCATGCCCACGTTTTACAGCTGCTCCCTTTCTAAAATACCCATTTTCAGCCCCAAATCCCTGCCCAGGGGAGAAGCTGAGTGGGAATCAGAGCGGGAAGTGAAGGGGGGATGTGGCCATCCCGAGGGGATGCCCATGGTCCCCAGAGCACAGTCACCCTGCACCCAGCTCCCATGGCAGGCTGCGGTGCCAGGCTGCTCCCGCGCGGATCGGGTCAACAGGGCCCAGCCAAGGGCAGCTGCGGGTGCCCTTGTCCCTGTGGGTGCCATTGTCCCCACGAGTGCCATTGTCCTAGCTCACGCTCAGGCTTTGTCCTCCCCAAACAATGGCCGGGGTGAAGCCACCCGCAGCCAGAACCCAGGAGGGAGGGGAGGGAGGGATGGGCCCAGCCACCGTCACCCCCAAAATTCAGGCAGCTCCTTTCTTTGCAGCTGAGGGTTGAGGTGCAGCAGAGGGCAGAGCCCCCCCTTCTCCCTGACCCCCACCCCAAATGGGGCTGAGGACCA
>NW_010328629.1:8815-9202 GCF_000700745.2 Antrostomus carolinensis
TGGAGGGGAGCGTGGCCCCAATGGTGTCACATCCCACCCAGAGCAGCCCTGGGGAACGATGCCACGGGGATCCTGAGGCCTCCTGCTGGGATGTGCCCTTGGCCCCCGTGTCATGATGATGCTCTGGGGCTGCAGGGCGAGAGGACCACGTGCCAGGGGACAAGAGACCTGGGGGCAGGACTCCTGCGTCCCATAGCTCCTTCCCTGGGTGACCCCAGCCACGCACCCACCCTTGATCCCTGCTGAAGGGCATCAAGGCTGCAGGGAGCCTTTATCTCACCCTAATCAACCCCCCCAGCTCCTCCATCAGCCCCAAAGTCCATGCCCACCCTCCCCTGGGAGCACTCGCAGGAGGTGAGGGTGGGGGTCTCTTAACTGGGGAGCTCA
>NW_010328629.1:9361-9672 GCF_000700745.2 Antrostomus carolinensis
AGGTGGTGAAGGTCCCCTGCCCCTCCCAGGGCTCAGCCAGTCCCATCGCCGCTGGTCAGACTGGGTGGACGAACTGGTAGACGAGGCGCTGGGAGATGTCGGGTTTGCGGATGATCCCTTTCTTGTAATACTGCCGGATGGAGCGGCTCAGCTTGTCGTAGTTCATGGCCGGGCGGTTTTTCCGGATGCCCCACAAACGGGCAACTTGTGCTGAGTCCTCGATCTTGAAGATACCTAGGAGAGGAGCAGGGCATGAGGAAGGTTACAGCCTCACCTGCCCCTTCTCAGCCTCCCCAGCACCCACCCCAGGG
>NW_010328629.1:9690-12584 GCF_000700745.2 Antrostomus carolinensis
CACCCCAGGGCCATCGGAGCACCCACCCACCTTTCTCCTTGTTGAGCCAGCGGATGAAGCGGCCGTAGTTGTGGGGTTTCAGCAGCAGCTCTTTGAGGAACTGCCAGAGGTGGATGGGTTGCCCAGCACAGGATGAGTCCACCTCACTGTCTGCCCAGCTGGCATCACCTCCTGCCATGGGAAGCGATGGGTGAGATGAGGGAAGGAGAGATATCACTGGTTTGTGTTGCACTGGGGACCCACATGAGTCCTCATCCAGGTTGGATGAGGCTTTGAGCAACCTGGTCTAGTGGAAGGTGTCCCTGCTGCTGGCAGGGGGGTTGGGACTGGATGAGCTTTAAGGTCCCTCCCAACCCAAACCAGTCTGGGATTCTGTGATTCTATGAGTCCTCATCCAGGAAATCCCAGCTCGATGCCTGTGGGGCTCCAGAGACTCAGCCCAGGCACCAGGTCTGGAAGCACCACTTTCTCCTGCCCATCTTGGAGCAGGGAAAACAGCCCAGTCCTGTCCTCACACAGCCCCACAGGAATGCACGGGGTGTGGGATGGGACTGGTGAGGGTCCCACAGCCATTTCCCCTTCACTGCACCCCACAGAGAGCCCGGGGGCTGCTCCGGGGCAGCAGGACTGCAGCCACACAGACACTGCTGCAGCAGCCGCTCCAACGCACCAGATAATTGCAATTAATGGGGGAGTGACCTTGGAAATGCCCTGGACCTGTCTGGGGCAGAAGCGAGGCCAGTGGAGCTGAGCCCGTGCAGAACTCACCGCAGTATCTCACATCTCCGGGGGCAGCTTTTTCCTTCATCCAGGCGGCTGGAAGGGAGGAGTGGGTGGTCAGAGGGGCATCTCCCATTGCACCCACCCTCCCCAGCTCCCTCCCAGTCCCCAGCACCTACCAGACTTCCAGATGTCGAGGTGGGCGTGCAGGATGTCACCGCAGGTGGGTGAGCGCTGGCAGAACTGCTCCTCGGACATGGCACACAGGTCCTTTCCCGACAGCTCCTGGAAGGATTTCCCAATCTGCGGGAGCCGGTACTGGTGCTCGGTCCACAGGATCCACTTCTGCACGTTGCCTGGGCTCCAGTCTGCAGGGTCTGGAGGGAAAGGGTGATGATGGCAAAGCCCTGGGAAACTCAGCTCATCCCACAGCAGCCCTGGGAAGCCAGCCCTGCTGCAGCATCACCCTCCAAGGTGGGAGCACCCTGCTCTCTGCCTGCCCTGCTCATGGGGACAGGACCTCCCCCTTCACTTTGGGAAGCCTCATCCAGCCTTTTGGAGTCCTGTTTGCTCCCCACTCCATCCCAGGTGACACCAAATGCTTTAGGGGAGCAAGTGGCAGAGCTGGAATGAACTTAAGCACATCCTGTGTCACTGCGGTGATGCCCCGAGCAGAATACCCCAGCCATGCCCCACAGCAGTGATACCCCAAGGAGGGTACCCCAGTGATGCCCCACAGCAGTGATACCCCAAGGAGGGTACCCCAGTGATGCCCAACAGCAGTGATACCCTGAGGAAGGTACACCAGCAGTAATACCCCAGGGAACTTGATCCTGGGCTGTCCTGTTCCCCTTGCACCCAATCCCCCACCCATCTCAGACAGTGTCAGCTGGTTTCAGCCCATCCCCAGCCCCACACGCTCATCCACCCACTCCTAATGTCCCAGGGAAAATGGGATAGAGAAAAGGATAATAAAAGTCCCTCTGTTTCCTCCTTGCTACCCCACACTATCCCCAAGATGTGTGCAAGGCTGGAAGGCATCAATAATGATGCCCTGGAGGGGAAGGGACCCCCAGTTCAGGGGAGGGGAGGGGCTCAGAATCGGGTCATTGTGTCCCCACATCTCCCTGACTCTGCAGCACCAGCTGGGTCACACCAGCACCCCACACCCTGCACCCCACACCCAGCACCAGGCTCTGTGTAAAGCTCTGCTAACCCCTCCTCAGCTTAGCTCTGAGTCAGCGAGGGCAGAGGGGTGTTTTGGGGGTACCCCTGGGTGTTAGCAAACAGCCTTGCCCTGGGGTGATGCCCAGGAGATCCAAGCAGCAGCCACGCTCCCCCAAACCCCACAGCGCCTGGTTGCAAACCCCCGAGCAGCAGCACAGCTCTGGTCCTCACACTGTCACATCCCTCCCTCACTGCACCCCACATCGGGGCCATCTCTGCCTGCAGCCCCCCGGGGAGGGCTCTGGGGTGACCCACCTGCGGCGATGTTGAGGAGCTTGCAGGCTGTCTCAATGTCCTTCAACACTTCACCCACCACCATGCTCTGGACCTGCTCCAGCGAATGCTCCTCCAGGTGCAGGCTGGTCTGCAGGTCCCCCTCGGTCCCCAACCCCAAGCCCTGGCTGTCGATGATGGGACATTGCTCCGGTTCCTTCTGCACCTCCCCACGCCCACCTTGGGCACCACTTTGGGATGGTTCCCCCATGCCCTTGGTGGCCCAGGTGATGTCCTCGGAGTAGAGCATGTCGAAATAGTGCAGGCAGAAAGCAGGCAGGGGCTGCTCGGGGGTGGCAGGGGGACTGGGACGATCCGGACAGCCCCAGCTCCGGGTGTTGGGGTCCCGTGGAGGTGGCAGCAGGGCAGCGTCTGGCCGGGTGAGGCGGTTGGGGGGCAGAACAGTCAGCCCAGGGCTGGCACTGCCCATCCCTCTGCTCAGCTCCAGACCTGCCAGGAGAGAGGAGAAGAGAGGAGAGGTTCACCCCAGCACTGATTCCTGCCTTCCCGCCCAGCAGCCAGGCACAAAGGGAGGAATTAAGCCTGTTAGAGGGGAAAAAAAACCTCCTAAGAGACCCACGGTGCCCTGAGAGCCCCCGGATGACACAGGCTCGGGGGCAGCCATGGGGCTGGGGGGGGGTGGGTTTGTTTTTGGGAGAACAGCACCCGAGGGA
>NW_010328629.1:12628-16778 GCF_000700745.2 Antrostomus carolinensis
GATTTTGGGAAGAACAGCCACAGCGGAAAGAACGTGGGGGGCAAGTGGGTTTTGACCACTGTGGGCTTTTAGGGTCTTCCCATGAATTGAACAGCAGGCTGGCAGCAGTCCTGTCCCAGCTGGGGGTGAAGGGGGTGTGCTGGAGGGCTCCCAGGCACCCATGCAGGGTGGCCCGTGGGCATGGAGGGCTGCAGGGTGCCTAAACCACCCAGGAAATTGTCTGTGCATGGGAAACATCTGCTGCTTTCACCCAAGGATGCACCAGCAGCCAAACCCAGCTCTCCTGGGACAGGGACCAAGCTCAGCACCACAGCACCCAGCTCTTGGTTGCTGCTGCCAACCCCCGAGAGGATGAGAACTTTCCTTGCAAGAAAAACTACCCCAAAATCAGCCCGTCCCCATTTGTCTCTGGTACGCAGGGAGCCCTGGAGGCCACGGAGAAGAGGATGAGCCTGCTGAATTTCCATGGCAACACCAGGGAATAGCTCCATCCATGGAGAAACCTCCCCAGGAACCATCCTGAGGCTTCGGGAAGAGAAAGTCCCTGCCAGGGTAGAGGCTGGCGATGGGCACAGCCAGAGCTCCTTACCTCCAGCATCGCTTTTGACAAGAAGCACAAAATAAAGAGTCCAAATAGGTGATTTAAAAGCAGAAAAAGTTGCAGCTTTTGCAATGAAGCCTGCAATAAAAAAAGGAGCAAAACCTGAACCAACCCCAAACCCCACGAAGGAAACCAAGCAGCCCCCAAAGTGGAGTGGGACACAGGGGGGTCAGGGAATAGGGGTGTTGGGTTTGCTCTAAATCCCACCTTGGGGGTGGGAAAGAAGAGGTTTAAAAGACTAAAGAGGAAAAGACACCATCGGGTTTCTCCAAGCAGAAGGACAGAGGTGCATGAGGGACATTGATGACCGAGTGCCCAGGACGGTGTGTCACTGTCCCCACAGCTCTGCTGTGCCAAACGCTGCTCAGCTCCACACTGCTGGGCCCAGCTCTGCTCCCGAGGCTTTAATTAAACATCATTAATAACCATGCACCACAGCCCCGTTAATGCAGCGGTGCCAGTGGGGACGAGTTTAAAACACTCGCCGGGGATTTTAATGCCTCCAGAAGTACGATGGATGATGATTTGTGAGGCTCTGCATCACGAGGAAGCTCTGCCTGTCATGTCACCCTTGGAAGAGCCCAAAAAGCTTGGAAAACCACACGGAGGAACCGTGGCCACCTAAACAGCACCTACACCAGCCTGACCCCATGGGGACCTGGGGACAGGAGCAGGTTTGGATGCTGGAGCCCCTGTCCCTGAGGGGTTTTGGTGGCACCGCAGCCAGCAGGAGGAGGAGGAGGAAGGGGTGCCCATGCCACCAAGCTGCCCTCACTGCCCAAAGTTTCCCTGAGAGATGGTGTCGGCTTCCAAACCTCGCCTTTGCTCTAGATTAAAAGAAGAGCTTTAGCAGATCAGCCCTAAATCCAGCCCCACGCTGCTCCCGCACAAAAGGGAAGTGGTAACAGCTTGCAGGGCTCCAGCTGTGCACAGGGCTGGCTGCGGGGGCTTTCTGGGGAGGGGATGGGGGGTCTTATCCCCAACGCCTCTGGGATGCTCTGGGGTCATGGTGCATCCTCCACCCATCCCGCCTGTGCCAGGCTTTGCTCCTGTAGCCGTAAGACAGACACACAGAGGAATGGGGCTGCAGGGCTGTGCCCGTAGGAGGGATGACCCCATCCTCAACCTTATCCTACTGGTTGGGACCTGAAGGATTTGATCCCTTGGGCAAGTGGCCCCAAACCCCTGAGCAATCACCCTCCAAACGGTGCTGTACTCTCAGGGCGGGGGCCTTTGTTTGACTTTCTCCCGCTCTGGCACGCAGGTGGCCGGGCTGGGTGGGGACCTGTTTGCTCTAAGAAACCGCTTTGCGCGGCTCTTTTTTTGAGGTCTTGGTTTGTTTGGTGTTTTTTTTTCCTTTTCCCTGGAAAAGAAGAGCTGGAGGGGCAGCCCTAGGGATACTGAGATGCTCACAAGGAGAGCTGACCCACATGGTGACCCAAAAAACTTCACGTTCACTGTCTGAGCTAAACGGGGCTGCGCTGGTAATTGCATCAGCCCTGGCAAACCATCCCTGGCTCGTGCACGATGCCAGCGGTGAGCACGGTGCTGGTCCTGTGGGCTTTGCACCAGAGCTCACCCACAGCAAAGCCACATCAGCACAGCCCCAGCTCCTGCCATACTTTAAATAAATCAAATTACGAAGCCTGTAAGGCTCCCAGTTTTGCCTCCATGGGTGCACAGGGGTTCAGACATGGTGACAGGGCTCAGCAGCCCGTGGGGAGGCTCCAAATGAGAGTGGTGCCAGCCCTGAGGTGCTGGGTGCAGCAGGGTGCTGCCCACTGGACACCCATCCCTGCCCCAGCATCCTCACCCAGCCCTCCCCACGCACCCATCATGGGAAGGCAAGGCTCCAGTGTGGAGCAGCAGACCCCAAACTGGGATGGATCCATCAAGTCCCCTGAGTGTTCCTTCATGTCCCACAATAAAGCTCAACCACCAGTGTCCCACGGCACGGCCAGGAGCTCCCTGTCATCCCCAAGATGATCAGTGACCCTGCCTCACTCCTCGGTGCTACCCATGGGTATGGAGAGGACACCCCAGCCAGCTGGGATGGGCACAAGGTGCCATGGCTCACACCAGCACCGTGGGGATGCTGCAGCATGAGGGCTGGCTCCCCACGGCAGCGTGGAGCAGGGCGAGGAGGAAAAGGCAGAGGCCACCACTGAAGGGCATCGTGACAGCCCAGCCCTGAACGGCTCCAACAACAGCTGAGAAAACCAACCCAGATGTTTCCTTCCAGCAGAAACCCCGGGGTGGAGGGGCTGGGACAAGGGTCCCATGGTGCAGGGCCAGCAGCGAGCCAAGGGGTTTGGGTGGTGCTGGGTCATGGCTCAGCTCCACAGGGTTGCAGTGACTCAGTCCCATCCAGAGCCTGGGGAAGGGGTGGATGCCAAGACCCGAGGGGACGAGGATGGGGACAAGGACTTCTTGTGTCACCCTGAGCTCTCCTGGCAAACACAACCCACCATCACTCAGGGCAGTGACACAGGTGCTGTCAATGGGGGAATCAACCCTTGGGAGCAAGAAAAAAGATAAATAAGAACTGCAGCCGAGCAGCACCCTCAAACAATGGGCCTGTTAATTACAATTAAATCCGCCGTTAGACAGGTTGTGCCGGAGCACGGCCTGGGAAGCGCCGGGACCCACGGGGGTTGGCTCGCTGTGGGAGGAGGTGCTGCCTGTCATACCCAGGACGTCTCCCAAATCCCCAGGTGCTTCCAAAAGCCCTTCCCAGGCAGCCAGGGTGGTGGGTCAGGCTCTGGGGTCACCTTCAGCCCCCAGGCAGGGGATGGGGATGGGGTGGGGACAGGCTGTGCTGTCTGGGGAGGAACTGGAGATATGTGGGATCCTGGGCAGCGGGATTTGTGCTTTAACGGATCCTTTAAACCTCACCCACCCCGCGTGCCCCCAGCACAGCAAACTGGGACCACAGCGGTGGGAGAGGCTGGAGACCCACTGACCCAGCAATTCTCCTTCTAACCAAAAGCCCAACTGGGGCTGGGATTTGGGTGATTTTTCCTTGTTTTCTGGTCTGACTTGGCACATTTTGCCCTGACCACCTTCCTGGACTCAGCTTTCCACCTCGGTCCCCAAGGAGGGGTCAGCCTGTGCCCTGATACAGACCCCGAGGCCAACCCCACTGGGACACGGTGAGGTGACAGAGCCTGTTGGCTCTGCCAAACGGCTGACAGCCAGGAGGAGACACGAAGCATTTTATGGGGGCCAGATTAAATGAGTGAAGGGACCTTGAGGTCTCCGCACGAGCTGGGGCTGCAGCAGACAGCCGGGTGCTCAGAGCTGACAATTTGGGGTCCTGACACCTTGTCCCACCCATCCACCAGCCTCACCACACCAGCCATGCCACGTCCCTGCCAGCTGCCAAACCCTGCCCACCAGTGCCATGCACCCCTTTTATCACTGGGTGGAGAGAGGAGGGGTTGGCCAAAATCACCCCACAGTGGGACAGGGGCTTGGGATGGCACCTGGGGGGTGTGACAGCCCGGGTGTCTCACTCCCAAACCTTGCTTGGGGTTGGGGCCAGGGCAA
>NW_010328629.1:16910-19492 GCF_000700745.2 Antrostomus carolinensis
ACTGGGTGTCCCCACAGGTCCCCACGCCCCGGGTCAGGCTGCCCTCTCCATCGGTGCAGGGAGGCAAACAGCAGCGGGGTGGGGAGAGGGGCACAACGCGCCGGTGGCCCGAGCGAAGCCCCGGTGCTCGGTGTCCCCCAGGTGAGCAGCAGAGCTTGGTGTTCCCCATGCAGGGCCAGGGAACCCCTATTTATAGCAGCACCTTCCTCCCCCGTGAGCTCCTGCCCATGAGAAAGCCCGTATTGTGGGGGATTTGGCAGCAGAGCGGTGTTTGTATTTCACTAACCGAGCAGAACCATAAAAATCAAACCTAGAGCCAAGATGCCTTCAGCACTGACAAAAAAACCCCAACCCAGCAGAAAAGCAGAGCAGGCTGAGATGGTGCAGGTAAAGGGATGCAAAGTGCTTTATAGAGACATCCCTGAGCTGGCAGATCCTTGACAGCCACCCAGGACCCTGGATGCTCTATAAAGGGTCACCCTGTGTCCCAAAGCACATTGTCCCCTGTATCCTGCTGCTACAGGGGCTCACAGGACCCCCCCAGTGTTCCTGCTGGTGCTGCGTGGGCTCAGAAGGAGCAAGCCCCAGTAGCCCTGGTTCTCATCCTACCCTCCTCACATAAGCAGGAGAGGGTTTTGAAGGTGCAAAGTTGGCAAATCCCATTTTATTTCAGGTGACACCATCCCAAGAAGTGGCAGGAAGGTCCAACTTGGGGACAACCTGTCCATGTTTAGCCCTAACGGCACCTGGGGGTGTGAGGAGCCAGTGGGTGGGATGCTCACAGGGGACAGCATCGTGTCTGCCCCAGATCGGTACCAGAAGGGCTGCAGGACCCCCAGGGAGGTGGGGAAGGTGGGTGCTGGTGGAGCACAGGGCAGCAGCATGGGGCTTACCTCGAGGGTGTGCGGGCGGCTCAGAAGCCACATGGGACCCGGCGCTGGGTGGGAAGAGCCGTCCCTGCGGCGCTCGGCACAGCGGCCGGGGTGGGCATGGCCCGAAGCGGGGTGCCCCAGCACTGGCAGGGAGGGTGGCCAGCAGCCCCCTGCCCGGCTCAACGCCGGCCCCGTGACGGCAGGACGGGCGGGCTGAGCCACATCGGCTCCCAGCAGGAACCAGAGGGACCAGGACGGGACACCCGGAGCAGCTCCGATGGCAGCGGTGGGATGAAGCCAGTCGGTGGGTGGTTGTGCTGAGGTATGTGAAGGGGAAGCCGACAGCTGAGCGAGTGCAGGGTGCTCAGCTAATGCCTCCTGTGCCCATTATATCTCATTCCTTCCTTATTTACCTGAGCAAACAAGCTGGGTGCTTACCTCAGCTGGAGGTGTTTGACTAGCCCAAGCTGGGGTTAACCCTTGAGGGGTGCTGAGCTCAAACCCAAATGGGTTCTGGGAGGGGAGTGGAGCAAATCCAGGCACTGTTAACCCCTTCACACCTTCATCTGAGACACCCATCCAAGAGATGGGGACATCACGGGGGCAAAACCAAAAGTTCCTCCTCATCTCTGTAGATCAGAGACCTGTTGGATAGATAACAGTCACCAGATGGACAATATCACTTCCCTCAGCACAGGCCAGGACATTTTGAGGCCAGGAGCATCCCTGACTGATATCCTAGGAGCATTCCTGATCAATAATCCAAGACCACCCCCAACTGATACCCCAGGAGGAGGAGCATCCCTGATCAATAACCCAGGAGCATCCCCAAATGATACCTCAGGAGTATCCTCAACTGATACCCCAGGAGCATCCCTGGCCAACACCCCAGGAGCATCACCTACACAAGTGCTGCAGCCATGCAGGTCTTGTGATGGAGACTGCAAGTGAGGGTGCTCAGAGCCCCTCAGGGACAAAAGGAACCCCTCACCCCAACCAAACCATCCCTCACACCAGGGATATGGCACCGTCTCCTCCCCAAGGGTCCGTGTTGCTGCTGCCCGCGGGCAGGACGGGGCGCTGGGGACACGGCAGGAACATGCAGTGCTCTGGACCTGCGTTGTCTTCACCAGCATAAGCAGGAAAAAGCTGTTTTAACCGAGACAGACACCAAGTTGGTATTTATTGTCTTTTTCTAACAGGTGAAGAACGCACGCAGGGCAGTTCAGGCAGTTCTCCCACACACGTAGAGCTGCTTGAAACCAAACTCCCCCACATCCTAAAAACCCACATCAGCCCCACACCAGCCACAAATACCTGCAGTGCCACTCAGGTCAGACCCACGTCACCACATCCCAGCAGCCACGTGGCCATCACACCTTGGCTTTGCATCCCTCAGCTGATGGAAAACGCTGTGGCAGACCCAGCATCCCTCAAGCACCCTGACCCCGGGGCCGGTGCGTGGCGGCGGGGCGGCACAGCTGATAAGCCATCCACTGGAAATATTTGCCAGGAGGAAAATAAAACCCCGTAGGAAGGCGACCCTTGAATTACAGCTTCCCCAGCACATTGGCAAAGGGTTTTGCTGCACTATCGGCAGCACCAGGAGTTTCTGCCTCACTTTTGAAATGCCTCAATGTTATCTTATCTGTGGGGAAAATGTTCCCCCCCCCCCCGGAAAAGGGTCCCTGCACTCTGAGGGGAGCTTTT
>NW_010328629.1:19619-22429 GCF_000700745.2 Antrostomus carolinensis
AGCCTGAAGTGGGTTCCCAGCCATCCCGGTGCTCCCCAGTGCTGCCAGCTCACGGCAGCCCCAGCACAGCCCCTGGCACCACTTGGAGCATCTCCTCTCTGCTTTGGGTGAGGCACCATCTGCACAACCCAGCACTGCTGCCCCATGGCAGGAATCCCAACCCTGCATCCCTCAAAACCCATTGCAAAGCTCCAGCAGGTCAGGCTGCCAGGATTCAGCTTCCCTCACTCACTCCTGTGTGTATTTGACTCATGATGCTGAGTCCCAGCAAGAGCTGGAAGCAGTGGGCACCGTGCTGGAGCTCTGCCTGGCTCAGGGGCTGGTGCACAGCACCCAAACCTGCTCCCATGTCCCACCTCAGCATCCCCATATGAGAACCAAGGGCAGGAACATCCCAGTGCAGCCCCAGAGTAGAGGCTGCAGCCCTCCACGCACAGATACCTCATCACAGCGTGGAAACACAGGCAGCTCGACTGGAAATTTAAGATACAGAGGAAAACCAGGTACAAACTCGACACCCACCTACAAACACGACACCCCCACACACACACGTGCTGGGCTGGGAATCGCTGTGGCCACCCCGCACCTTCCCGCAGCCCCGTGAGCAGGCTGCCAGCTCAGGGGGAAAGTTTGCCGAGCAGGTTACGGTTTGCACGGATTGTGCCAGTTGGATTTGCACCTCCTCGCTGTGACATCACCCTCAGGTCTCCCTCGTTTATTAGGTTTAATTACGACTTGTTACCAAAGCAAATATCAAAACAGTGGACCCAAAGGAGCCAGGAGCAAAGCAGAGGAGAGTGCAATTGGGGACACTGGGTGACAAAAGGATGTCAGCAGGTAGAGGGGATGTGCTGGCAGTGCCCAGTGCTGGGTTCCTACTCCAGAGCATCCCAGACCCAGGTCATTTCAGCCTGTCTGGAAACCTGTCACCCAACTCCGATCTGGGGCTGAAAAAGCTTTCCCTGCTCCTCGTTATCAGTAACACCGGAAATTTCGATAAGGAAAAGAGATTAAAGGGACAACATTTGCTTTGCTGTGCTGGGGGAGAGCTGGCCAGCTGGGCAGCACGACATGGAGCTGCAAAAACAGCCAAAAGAGCCCAAAAAGCCCAAAAGTGAGATCTCTGTGGTTTTTTTCTCTCCACAAAGCTGGTTTGGTGGCTGCAGCCCCTCGGTGTCACCGGCCGTGCCGCGCTCTCACTGTCACCTTTCGCAATCCCGGCGGTTCGGCCCAGCTCCTCTTGCATATGCAAACCAGGAAAAGAAGAGATTGCAACACCTGAAGGACAACAAAAGAGGGGAAATAAAGTCTCACTTTTCTGCCCCGTGTACGCAGTTTTCAATGCTTTTTCCTTGTTCTCCTTGTCAACCCCTGAGCTCTGATTCCGGTACCTTTTGCCATGGCTGAAACTTCAACGCTTGGGAACGCAGCCGGAGGGGAGGGATGGAGAAATGACTCATGAATCAGCCTGGAAGAATCTCTCTGCCTACTTGCCTGCAGCTAATCTCTGGCTCCATCACAAGAATAATAGATAAGCAGCCATGTAAGATATAATAAAACTATTGAAGGCACTTGATGTCACTGCAAAAACCATAGAGGCCATCGAGCCTGGTTTGTCCCCAAGCTGAGCCACGTTTCCTGCTCCCCCACAGCTGTGGGGATTCCTCAGCTTTGGCTCCTGCACAGTATTTGGGGACAGCAGTGGTCCCTGTGCAAAGCAAACCCATGAGCTTGGATCCCTCAGAGAGGTCTCATCC
Organism: Antrostomus carolinensis; assembly: GCF_000700745.2. NCBI lineage: Eukaryota > Metazoa > Chordata > Aves > Caprimulgiformes > Caprimulgidae > Antrostomus > Antrostomus carolinensis. The sequence goes on from NW_010328629.1 coordinate 21,377, forward strand.
TGCACCCCATGTCCCTGCCTCTGGGCTGTACAAAGGTGATGCTCAGAGAGGACACGAATCCTCCCTCCCAGGCTGCAGGATGGGCTCTCGCAGGATTTTCTGCAGCCCAAGGAAACTGGAAATGGTTGAAATTATTTAAATACCTTTAACACACCCTACAGCTCAGTCCTGCTCCGCAGGTGTGAACCCACAGGAGACACATCCGCAGCGCTCAGCACTTCAGCCCACACCAGCCCCAGATCCAGTGGGTATTTTTGTCCCAAAAACACACGTCACAGCTCCAGGCCAGCAGCTTGAGGAGGAGGGATGCTCCCAGGCTGCCACCAAACTGAGCAGCCTTTGGGCTTCCACCTCCCGTCAGCACCATCACCCTGGTACCCACTGGGGCACAGGGGGATTCTCCCAATGCTCTTCTGAGACCAAGACAGAAACCAGCCTTCAAATTAACCAGTACACCATCAAGAAAACACCAGGACATTGGGAATCTCTGCTGAGGGTGAGGAACAGCCCAAGGATCCCAGAGCAGAAGCCACCAGTGCAGGGGGAAGGTCCCAGTGAGAAGCTGTGGCTGCTGAGTCCCCTCCTGCCACCTCTAATCTTAATTGCTCTTCACCAGCTGTTTGCTAACAGCAATTGGCTTCCTCCTGGCCTGCACCAAGAGGGTTTATCACCCTCACTCCAGTGTTGTTTCAAGCGATCACCTGTATGGAAGGTCAGAGCCTGGAGTGCTCCCTGCAATCCTAGAAAGAGCCTTGGTGACCGGAGCAGGGAGGAATGAGCAGAGGGCCTGAGGGACAGCAGGTCTTGGACACATCCCACCCACTGCCTGAAATTTCCCTAAAAAGGGGAGTGAGCTTGGCAGAAGGTGGGAATACCAGTCACATTTCCCATCCCAGCTCCCATCTACTTGTCAGTCCTGACTCAGTGCCCACCCTCAGAGAGATCCCCTGGCTTCTGCTCAGCTCAGCGGTTAAAGTGTGTGTCCTGGTCTCCAGGAAGATGCTCCAGACAGGCTGGTTTTTGCAGATCATAGAATCATGGAATGGTTTGGGT
>NW_010328630.1:0-569 GCF_000700745.2 Antrostomus carolinensis
CTCCCCACCCCCCAACCCTCATTACATCCCACCACCCATGAGGTGACCCCACCACTCTTCAGTGACCCCACCAACCATTGGTTGACCCCACCACCCATGAGATGACCTCAACAGCCATTGGGTGACCACCCAACTCTTGGGTTGACCTTCAACTCATTGAGTTGACCCTCAACTCACTGGTTGACCCCACCACCCATGGATGACCCTCAACTCTTGGGTTGACCCCAAGACCCACTGGTTGACCTCAACACCCATTGGGTGACCTTCAACTCACTGGGTGACCCTCAACCCATTGGTTGACCCCAACACCTACTGGGTGACCACCCAACTCTTGGGTTGACCCCACCACCCATGGGTGACCTCAACACCCATTGGTTGACCTTCAACTCTTGGGTTGACCCTCAACCCATTGGTTGACCAAACCCCCCATAAGATGACCCCAACACCCATTGGGTGACCTTCAATTCATTGGTTGACCCTCCCACCCATGGGTGACCCCAACACCCACTGGGTGACCTTCAACTCTTGGGTTGACCCTCAACTCATTGGTTGACTCCAACACCCATTGG
>NW_010328631.1:0-1338 GCF_000700745.2 Antrostomus carolinensis
GGGGTGGTGCTGCCTGAACAACTTCCCTTGACATCACTGCCCAAATAAGGAGCTTTCAAACTGCCCTTTTTTCTCTTGCAGCCCGGCAGAAGATCCCCCTGGAGCCCCAGGGTCCCCACCTCTCCGCGGGCAGAGTCATGGGAGAACCGCGGCTGCTGCGCGGGGGGCGAGGGCAGGGAACGAAATCTCAGAGCTTCCCTCCAGGCACTGCTGGGTGGGGGGGTGTGTGCGAGCGCGTGTGTGTGTTGTGTGTGTGTCTGCTCTTTAATACATATCTATAAAAAAACATATATATTTTTTTCTTGTCTCAGCGCTGAGAGGGAAGAGCAGCTGTAATTAAAAGCGCTGGTGACACACGTCTCTCTGCAGAGGTCACTGCAATGAGTAACCAGCGGTTACTGGGTGTCGGGGCTACTGTGCACTCTAAACACCGAGGGGTTGTTTCTCTTGAGCTGCAGCCAGACAGCCCAGCTCTGCACTGGCACAGGTATAAACTGCAGCTCCACTCTTAATTAACACTTCTAATTAAGGTCTTGCTAGCTGTGGACTTTCGCTGGCTGCACCATGTGGCTGGCTGGCTGTCTGGGACGGATTTCCTCCTTATCACTTGTACAGGAAAGCAAGTGGGGAGCGGAGAGGTTGTTCTTGGGTGACACGTGATGCGAGTGAGAAGCTGTGCTGGTAAAATCCCTGTGTGAGCTCCCAGCAAAAAGACTTTCCCAACCCAGATTCCAAATTTATCTGCGGAGTTTCTGCAGGCAGGTGAGGAGATTGAACCTGCTGGATGCAGAGAAGGAGAACCTGTTAATGGCTTTAAGCTGGAAAAGGGGAGGTTTAAATTAGGTATTAGGAAGAAATTCTTTGGTGTGAGGGTGGTCAGGCAGTGTCCCAGGTTGCCCAAGGAAGTTGTGGATGCCCCCTCCCCCTGAAGTGTTGAAGGCCAGGCTGGATGAGGCTTTGAGCAACCTGGTCTAGTGGAAGGTATCCCTGCTGATAGCAGGGGGGTTGGAATTGGATGAGCTTTCAGGTCCCTTCCAACCCAAACCACTCTGGGATTCTGTCCCTGGACCTGACCTTTCAGGTGTTTTATCCCTTTTAAGTGTTTCTTGCTGCTGATTAGCACCTGCACATCAGCATAAAATAAGGCAGCTTTAAAAATGCATTAAGCCTGAGTAAATGAGTGCTAACGATTTAAGCTTCTTAATCCTCCTCGATGGAAATTAATAACGCTTTTGACGCACCCAGAGGTGTGATCAGAAATGCAGACACGCGCTGAGCTGCTCTATGCAAATGTGTGGATTGTTATTCCGGAAAAAAGGCACCCCACGTTATTTTATC
>NW_010328631.1:1366-2341 GCF_000700745.2 Antrostomus carolinensis
TAATTGGCTGACCCTCGTGAAATTGCCTGGCACTTTTACCCAGGAACGCTCTGGCGAGTGGAAATGGCTGGGGCAGCTGACATGGTGATTTATAGTGTGAGCAATACAATCCAAACCCTGCTCCACTGCTGGAGGGTAACCTGGAGCTTACAGGCTTTTAGTTTCCTTGGTGTTGAAAGATTATTAGTGTCAGTGTGCAGAGCCAGTTCTAACCTTCACTGTCTGGATGTCCTGGTAGCCTCTTCATCCCAACTCCCATCTCTTGTATTTTAGTTGGCTTCAGTGATCCCTTGGGAAGCTGTTTGTGCTTGTTGGACACTATTGTCTCACAGTCTCAGCACTTCAGGAACTTTTAATTCTGATTCTTGTAGGAAAATGTTCACAATGTTTCTCCAATCAGAATCGGTGGGATTCGTGTGGGGTGGGACGTTGTGATTCTCGCTTGGCTCACAGGTGTCACGAGGCTCCAAAGCCCATTGCAATGAGTCTCCTTGTCCCCATACCCCTCTTGCCTTCCCCTCTTAGCAGACAGGTCTAACTGAAAGGGACCTGGAAATACTATTTCTTTCATCCCTAGAGAAGTATCCTTCAGTGGAGGATGCAGAGCTATTGGTGTAGGAGGTGGTGGGAGTTGGTAGATGCTGTCCTGATTTGCTTCTGAGGAAAAAAAAAAGCCTTCTTCCTCCAAGGCTTGCTGGTAGGCTTCTCAGACTGGTGAAGGATTCACTGCAGTCCTTATTAAGGAAAGGAAAGGAGAAAGAAAATCTCTAGAGGACTTGTGTAAACTGTGCATCAAAGAAAAAACTTCCAGAAGTTACTAGTTGATTAATTAATGAATGTGTTACCACTGAACTGCTTGCAGCAGGTCTGGGCTTTGGGTCCTCTGGGACACATTCAGCACATGCAGCAGTGCCGTGCAGCCCCTGAGAAATGCCTTTGAGGAGCCTCCTCTCTCCTCTCTCCTCTCTCCTCTCT
>NW_010328632.1:0-578 GCF_000700745.2 Antrostomus carolinensis
TGAGAGCTTGGTTTGATGCTGGGAGTGTTGGGCTTTCCTCCTTCCTTCCAGTGGGCAGACCACTTCTTCCACTTAATGTGCAGCACTACAATGTAATCATAACTGTGGTTTTGTGATTCTCTGGTCTGTAAAAGTTCACATTTTAAGGAAATTACAGCTAAAAGTTTTTGGGTGTTTTTTAACGCTGAAGAATAGCCCAACTTTAGCAGCGTATCAAAAATATATGCAAATATACTCTCTGCTTTGAAATAAGTAATTTGGAATAACGCTGCATGCAAATATACTCTCTGCTTTGAAATAAGTAATTTGGAATAATGCTGCTTTACAACTGTCTTCACTTTGGCTTTTCAATTATTTGGTGTTAGGACTGTTGATAATCTTCAATGCTTGCTCCTTTTGAAGATTGGAAACCTTGGTAAGAATTGTTTGAACTGTTAGAGGTTTTTTTGAAATTATGCTTTTGTTGGAGGATTCTTGTATTTTAGCTCATGTGTCCTAATGAAGGCAAAAGAAATCTTGCTTGTAGACACTCATTTCAATATCAGGGGACAGCACCTGCAGTTGTCACAGGTAGTACT
>NW_010328633.1:0-244 GCF_000700745.2 Antrostomus carolinensis
CCAAGCTGGGATGAGGGGGAGCATCCCCGTGCTGTCCTGCTCACCTGCCCCACTTTCCCCCATGTCCCAGGCCATTGCTGGCCCTCCTGGTGCCAAAGGAGAGAAGGTAAGGAGCCAGGGTACAAGGCAGGGGGACCCCCACTCCTGGGTGCTGCCAAAGCCCCCAGGGCAGGCTGGGGTCCGCAGGGTGCTGGCCCCCGCTGCGGCCATGTCTGTGTCTGAGCATCCATGTGTGGCTGCAGGG
>NW_010328634.1:0-3792 GCF_000700745.2 Antrostomus carolinensis
TTAAGTGCAGCCCAGGAAGCCTCCACAGAGCAGGAGCTCACTGGCCGGTGCCACATCTTGCCTGGTGCTTCTGTTTAGCAGAAGGCACGACACTCTTCACTAAAGTTGAGGCTGCGCTTCAAAATAGATAAATAAGGACTTGAGACATGGTGGAAGGGGCAGCGATGTCTGCAGAGAGCCCATGGGGGGATTTCCAACAGACCGAGCCCGGAGCTGAGCGTGACAGAGCTCCCCACTGCTGGCAGCAGCAGGTTTCAGCAGCCACTCTTCTCTCTCCCACACTCTTTATTGCTGGCGTGGTGGTCCAGCACCAACCCTTTCCATCCTCCTCCTCCTCTCTCCGGCAGGCATTGTCCACAGAACTGCAAGCTGCAGGCCGAGAAGAGCGCTCGCCCCGCCGCTGTGTCCGCCTCCTCGAGTCCTGCCTTGGGCATCAGGTCCCCTGCTGTGACCCCTGTGCCACCTGCTACTGCCGCTTCTTCAACGCTTTTTGCTACTGCAGGAAAATCAGCACCAGTTTCCCCTGTGGCAAGAACTAGCGCCTGTGCCGTGGGCTGACTGCTCCTTGCCCATGTGTGCGGTCTCCTCTTCTGCAGATCTAATAAACCAGTCATTAGCAAAAGCCGTCACCGAGTGGGAATGGTTCAATGTGTCCACTGGGATCTCAGGGGTAGCAGCAAAGGGAGGGTACCTGCACCCAGGTGGGCACCGTGTCCACACAGCCAAGAGTCCAGGGCACCTCCATGTCAAACAAAATTAGTTTGACGGTTTTTTTTTTTCCACAGCAGCTCCTGCAGGGCATTTCTTGGCTAGATGATGGTGTCTTACCTAGGAGGTGACATTTCTGCTGCGCTGGGAGCTTTACTTGTGTTTTTCTCCTGCCGGTGTCGCTTGTGGGGTGAAATGCACCTACCAAGTCTCCGAAAAGCCTTAAAAAAAACACAGACGGGTGCCAGAGGCGACCCTCAGGCCTAGCACTGGGTGACAAGATGGTTTGGGGGGTGGTTCAACCTGCTGCTGTTACCTGAAATAAAGACTCTAGAAACTGTAACAGCTTAGAGATGAGATACTGCTTTATTCAGAGCTGGGTGCTGAGCAGTGTATCACCACAGATCTAGCACACCCAGGAAAGATTTAACTTCACAGAATCACAGAATGTTAGGGACTGGAAGGGACCTCGAAAGGTCATCTAGTCCAATCCTTATTTCTACAGTGAAGTCACATGAAACCCGCCTATAACCCGCCTATCCTAATACATATTCATCTCTGCTTTCCCAATAATCTCAAAGACAATATTGCTGTGTTTCCAAAATCCATTCTGCAGGTGTACTTTCCTTTTGGTGGTCTCTGAGGGACTCTAGTGGTCGTTTAGCAGTGAATATCCTTCCCTACCTTCTTTTCAGTATCAAGTCATCATAGAATCATTTAGGTTGGAAAAGACCCTTAAGATCATTGAGTCCAACGATTAACGTAACACTGCCAAGGCATCTTAATGTAACCAAAGTCAGTATTAAAGTTTATAGACAGATATATTTAAGCCTTTTCTCATAAGTATAATAACTTTGCTCACTTGCACACACATATGTGGGAAACAAAATCTTAAAGCACACATTGTTTAAACTCCAGGATTTAATGACTATTAGTGAAGGAGACAGTTTTCCCTTGAGCAGATGTTGTTAGTAATAAGAAGCAAAGAACAACCAAATAACTAATCACTTCAAGGCTTTCCCAGATGTCATTATATCTGTGTGAATAGTGGATAAGGAAGAATTATGGACACCAACAGGAACATCTTGATCCACCTCAAGGACCTGGGAAACTTCCAAGTCAACAATATTATCTTAAGGTGACTTCATAGAATCAGAGAGTGGTTGGGGTTGGAAGGGACCTTAAAGACTTATGACTTAATGCATTAAAAGGACAATGTGGGGAAGAATGTTCACTGCCAAAAGATCACTAGAGACCGTCAAAGACCACTAGAAGGAAAGTAAACCTGCACAATGAACACAGCAACACGGACTGCGCGTGCCTTTGAGATTATTGGGAAATCGTAGATAAATATATATGTTAGGATAGGTGCGTTATAGGCAGGTTTCATGTAGCTTTACTGTATAAAAAGGTGAAGTTTTGCAAACTAGGTGTGCTAGATTTGTGGTGATACACACGCAGCGCTGAATAAAGCAGTATCTCCACTCTAAACTGTTACAGTTTTAAGAGTCTTTATTTCAGGTGACATTAAGCCACAAACTAACATTATGAACAACATCTGCTCAAGGAGACCTCACAGGGGACTGCGGTGCCTTTTACATACTGTGGAAGGGGATGAAGACCCTGTGCTGCACATTAAAAAGATGTTAGGGAAAGCAGTCTCAGTTATTCCTGCCTCGGGTAAAGGTCAACCTCTTTGTGGGACTGCTTTTGCTCAAGGACCTGGATGCACTTGGTGGGTGATGCAGAAGGATGGAGAAGTTCGATGTGTACCCCAGGGAGACTTGATTTTAAGTGAGGGAATGGCCTCAAGTTGCACCAGGAGAGGTTTAGATTTGATCTAAGGAAAAACTTCTTCACTGAAAGGGCAGTCAAGCACTGGAACAGGCTGCCCAGGGAGGTGGTGGAGTCACCTTCCCTGCTGGGATTTAACAGACAGGCAGACGAGGTGCTCAGGGACATGGTTTCGAGGTGGAATTGGCAGTGTTGGGTTTATGGTTGAATTTGATTATCTTAAAGGTCTTTCCAACCACTACGATTCTGTGATTCTGTGAAAACAGCCGATGAATTGTGTATCATCATTATGATTGTTGTGCACCCTACTAACAATTCTATACTAAGTATTTCCCCAGGTTATCAAAGTATGAACTCTGATAGGACTAGAATTGATGCCCAGCAACTTCTTCAAGATCAATATTGTCAGCCCTGGGCATGGACTGTACTAAATATGCCAACTATGAATGCTGGATACAGTGTGGAACAGAGACTACACCCCATCCTCCTGCTCTACCCAATGACACCATTTCCATTAACTGTGCCAAGTCCACATCATTTTCCTGCCTTGAAAGACCATTACAACAGATGAAACCCGAACTTATAATGGATTAAATGAACCCAACATGTATTTTGGGGAGATGGTTCGTGAACTAAGGGAATGGCAACTATATATATGTGTGTGTGTGTGTGTGCATATATATATATCTTTCAAGAATAGTAGTAGTAATTAGTCTAAATGTATTAGAAGTGCGAAAACGTGAGCATGATATAAATGGTATGGAGTGAGGGTGGATCTCGTCCTGGTGTGAGCTGGGCCAGAGCTGGTTCTGTTCAGCAGCTGGAACAGCGCTGGGGGTTGGGTTCAGCCGGGATTTGTCAGGAGAGAAACGCTGAGAACATCCCCATGTTGCATTTGTGTCCCTGGCACTGAAGGACTTTGTGTTTGTCCGTCTGCAAGCGCAAGATCTCAGGGGTGAGGAATATTGCCATGGATCAGCTCCATGGGCACTGGGCTCTGCCAAGGGGCTGTTCCATCTCCTGTCCCCCATGGGCAGGAGATCCATGAGGGGCTCTTCCTCTCTTGCTCTCTCTGGCTTTGGCTCGGGCTCTGGCTCTCCCGGGACTGCAGCTCGTTATTTCGCTATCCCCGCGGTGAGCGCTGCCTGCCGGGAAGGGAGGGGACACGCCCGCGCGCCGCGCAGCGCCGCGTCACGTGAGCGCGGGTCACGTGAGGCGCCGAGCGTTCGCTCTCCCTCTCGCCGCCGGCCGCCATGTCGTCTTTCCCGGAGCTGTATTTTAACGTGGATA
>NW_010328635.1:0-6187 GCF_000700745.2 Antrostomus carolinensis
TTATTATTTTTTTTTATTATTTTTATTATTATTATTATTAATTATATTTTTGCTCCCGTGGAAGCAGATCCATCATCCTGCTCGGGCAGCGTTAATGTTTCTAAGCTTGAAGTTTTCCTACTGTCACGATGCTGCAGCAATCTCAGCTTGTGGAGAATTGAAGAGTATCTATTGGAAACCTACTGCTAATATGGAATTACCTTGCTGGGAAAGGTTGATTTAAGAGTTCAGCATGTGTTTTGATAACAGAAAGGAAAACTGAGAAACTATTTGATGTCAGATATCGAGCCATCAAAACACAGGAATCTATCCTTTGTGCTAATATCAGCTCAACCTAAGCGCACGCTTATATTTAAGCACGTACTTCATCTTTCTAAGATGCTGGAGTGGGATTAAAGAGTAAAAATGCTGCAAAACAGACTGTGAGTTGGGCAAAAAGCTTGTGCTAGCTGGGGAATTCTGTCTCCTATTGCGAGCTTGCATCACCCAGGATCAAGCTTGCCATAGCAAACTTGTCTCGCTGCATCACCCAGGACTCTTAAATATGATGATGACTTTGGGTGGGTTGGTGTGTACCCCCAAAGGAGGAGGAAAATATGGGATGAAGGAAATGAGTGTGGTAAGAAAGTCTCTGCTGGGATTTAGACAGCGTGAGGAGAGAGGGAGTGCAAGTGGAAAACCTTGGGAATTGTGGCTCTGAAATGCAGGTACCTGGAATAACGAGAGGATTTGATGTTTGTTGAAACAGGTTGCCCAAGGAAGTTGTGGATGCCCCCTCCCTGGAAGTGTTGAAGGCCAGGTTGGATGAGGCTTTGAGCAACCTGGTCTAGTGGAAGGTGTCCCTGCTGCTGGCAGGGGGTTGGGACTGGATGAGCTTTAAGGTCCCTTCCAACCCAAAACATTCTATGATTCTATGAAAAGCAGGTCTCAGATTAGCTCACTGGTTGGGTCTAGTGTTATAACATCTAATCGTCATTGCTACAGTTCATAGAACTTTATTGTCCTCTGGAGAACCGTGTAAGTGTTAGCTTGGGAAATCTCTTGCACTCTCAAGCAGGATGTGTGCGCGCGGTTCGGCGCGGGAACGGGTATCAGGATCAGCTTCCCCTCTGAGGAGCCTTGTGGCCATTTAGCACAAGTCCCTCTCTGGGAATCCCAACTTAAATCTCGCTCTGTGATTTAGGAAACAGGTTTTTGAGAAGTCTCATCTGTGAGTGTGACTTGTTTGCTGGAGGGGCAGCAGAAAGGGAAAACCTGCCAGGCACTAAAACCCTTGCTGCAAGGAAAGGTCCACCAGGCTGATGTCACTTCACCTATGATAATAATTGCTCATCTCTATATGTGATGGTTTTTTTGTTCCCTCTTCTCCTATCCCACATTTCCAAGAGATAGGGACACATCCACATGGACGTGTGCCCACTCTCACTCCAAATAGCCAGATCTGTGACTGCCCTTCCCACTGCTTCTCCATCTTCTAACAGGATACTACTTGGGCTAAAATTTTCCATGCTCAATGTCTGTCTCAGCTTATTATTTTTGGAAAGTGCTTTTGGAGGAGATGGCTTAGCCATTCATGAGACTGTGACGAGAGAAAGAAGCGTCTCACCACAGGGTAGACAACCTCCAGGACTGCAGCAGGGTGTGCAGGGAATAGCTTCCTGGGAGGACATTGAAGATCAGTAGATGCTCTACTCATAGGCTTTGTGTGCCAGCTGGTGTGATCTTAGTTCCCGTGGGTGCTGTGCAAGTTCTACTCTGATGGTTCTGAGCTGTAGAGGAAACTGAACTGAGTAGACACCACAGACAGGAGCTAAATAATATTTCAGGCTCTTTCTCTATGCAAGGTTTGCCAATAAGGACTTGGAGAGAGGGTAGAAAGAGGCATCAAAATAGCTTCAGAAAGATAAAACGGGTGGGATTGGGATGAAGAGGCATAAACGATAATCACATCGCAGAGAAACACAGCAGTGAATACACTTTATCTGGGGTTTTTTGTTGGATTTTTTGGGGGGGTTGTTTGTTGGGGGGTTTTTTTGGTAGCCATTTCTATTTGCTCCATTCCCTGAGGGTGATGAGCTTTGCTGTGGCTGAGCTAGAGCAGAGATGCTCGCAGGAATCATCCTCTGCTTCTGGAAGAGGGAGATTTTGAATCCAGTACCACGAGAGGGCAGTGCCTGCAGCTGCATTTCCCTCTGCTCCAACACAAACTTTGATTGTTAGTGCAAAGAAAATAAAAAAAAAATCTGGTTTTATCTCCTTTTCCTCCCCCTTTTCCCCCTTTCCTGGCAAGAAATCACCTTCGAGATTGGGATCACATTGGCTTTGGTGTTTCCCTGTTCAACTGAACTCAGACTTAAGCAAATAGTCTGGGTGGGAGTGGGAGTCATCTAAAATTAGACACAACAGTTGTAATTGCACTTTGTTCCCACAAAAGGAGATAATGTGGCTTGGGAGGCTCTTCCCAAAGGTCAAGACTTGTTGGTAACCCCTAAGGTAACAATCTGGGTCCATACACATGGATTTATTGAGAGGATTCTGTTGGGAGAGGAGGACAATGTGTTGGATTGTTGTAAGGGGAATTCCACGAGGCATTTAGGGTGCTGACTATATATATATTTAACCTCATCCTGAAGGCAAATGCAGATTGCTTGTTTGCTTCTCTACATCTGCAAACTGACCGTCTTGCTCCAAGGAGTGTCTACAGGGAGATTTCAATGTCCTGCTTTGACCAAGGAGTTGACACTGGTCAAGCTGCTCTATAGCCATGCAGAGGGAACATAGTCTTTGCCTCCTTTCCAAAGTCTGACCTAGGAGCAAACAGCTTCTGCTGCAGATCCCAAGGGCCTACAAGGATAACAGTACCTATAAGAAACCCTCAAGCTCTTGTAATTTCCTCCTGCTCTTTGCTTGGGCAAATTTCCTGCATCATATCCTGAAGCGAGAGCTGGAGCAGCTCTGCTGTGAGAACAGGCTGAAAGAGTTGGGGCTGTTCAGCCTGGAGAAGAGAAGGCTCCGGGGAGACCTTCTAGTGGCCTCCCAGTACCTGAAGGGGCTACAAGAAAGCTGGGGAAGGACTTTTCATAAGGGCAGTTAATGACAGAACAAGGGGAAATGGGTTTAAGCTGAAAGAGGGGAGGTTTAGATGAGATATTAGGAAGAAGTTCTTCACTGTGAGGGTGGTCAGACACTGGCCCAGGTTGTCCAGAGAAGCTGTGGCTGCTCCTCCCTGGAAGTGTTGAAGGCCAGGTTGGATGAGGCTTTGAGCAACCTGGTCTAGTGGAAGGTGTCCCTGCTGCTGGCAGGGGGGTTGGAACTGGGTGAGCTTTAAGGTCCCTTCCAAACCAAACCATTCTATGATTCTGTATCCGCCACCTTTCCACCAGCCCATTCTTGACACAGTGAGACCATGGCCCACAGCCCAAGACATCCTGCCCAAAATGGAGGTTGGTTGTTTTGAAGTTGAATGAAAGCTGTGATGAAATGCCAGTTGTGTGAGTAACACATCAACTGTTGGGCCAAGAAAGCGGCCAGTGAAGCTGGGTAAGAAATACAAATTGCCAAGAGCAGACCTCTTGCTTCTTCTGCTGCTGCTTCTGCTTCACCAACTGCTTTTCCATGGAGTGAGATTCACGTGGAGGAACCTGCAGAGATGTACGAGCACAAGGCAGGAACTGCTACCATACAACACCAGCTCTGGCTGCCATCCCATCTGCAAATAAGTCCGGGGCAAACCATGGTGGTAGCACTCTCAGATCCTGGGAGTTTTGGCATGAGAGGTACGGAGAAACTTTATTCTTCTCTACAACAGCAAGCAGTGAAGCAAAGACTACCTAGGAGCTCCTTTGTTCACTGCCCTGCTCTCAAGGTACTAAATATTCCCATTATTTGAGGAAAAAACATTGTGTTTCCAAACCAACTGATGCTCAGCATCCAAAAAGGGACTGGTGTGAAGACACGGTGCTTGGTGTTTGGCTCAGGGCAGAGTTTTAACACATCCATTCCCTGAAGTTCAGCCTCCATCTCCTCCTCCAAAACAGATCTAGCAGGGTGTGTATAGTTGTATGAGCAGAGACAGCTACAGCCTGGGGTAATCCATCATCATGATGACTGCTGTGGAGCCACGTCCAACCTTCAGAGATTGTTATCCCTGTGTAAACTGGGACCTGCCACTACAGCTGATCTTGCATTGCTAGAGTGAGATTTGGAAAGACAGCCATGAAGTGCAAGAGGATGATGTGCAGGATGATGTACAAAGCCAACGTAAGGCCATCTCCTCTCATTCACCAGGAATGAGGCTGTGATATGGGCTGTGTTCTCCAGACAGTTTTACAGGATGAAGCTAATGTTGTGGAGCCTCTTCTGCATGAAATGGTGACTGGTTATTGAAATGTGACAACAACCCATCATTGTGTAGTTGAGCTGTTCCTTCAAGCTGAGAGATTTCTGCCTATTAGGACCATGTCTTTCTTCATAACAAAATTCTGTGGTGCCACAATGCTTTGCTGTTGAGGTCTAGACTCCTTTCCAAAGTCCCTTGTCCTGAAAATTCTAACATATTCAACCAGATACTTGAAGAGCACCTTGCAAAACGTCCAACTTCTGTACAGGCAGTGTGGGAGTGACCCTAAGAGGGTTCTCTTTAAATCAGGGCTGTGGGTTACCAGAAGGAAGACCTGCCTCATTAATTTTCAGATCTTGAACACCACAGGTCAAGTAACTTGTGAATCATGAGATCTTCAGTGGCCTAACTCTGGCAACACTTGAGAAGCAACATGAAGTTGTCCAATTACTTGTCCAGTCTTGTTTCAGGTGAAATATGGAAGTCCTTTCTCTGTGCTGGTGTAGTAGGACTCTTGGAAATGAACAACTCCGGATCTGTGGCAAAAAAAAAAGGAACAGTTGATTGTGCCCTCACCCCTAAGTCTGTCCTTCAAAGAAACTACGTTGTGGAGTCTCCATCTCTGGAGATATTCCAAACCCACCTGGACACTTTCCCGTGTGACCTGGCGTAGGGAACCTGCTTTGGCAGTGTGGTTTGACTGGGTGATCTCCTGAGGTCCCTTCCAACCCCCACCAGTCTGTGATTCTGTGAAATTAACAACACCTTCTCAAAAGAACAACTCCTGTCTTTAAACTGGGGATGTGATTTCTTTAGTTCCAGAGTTTTCAAGTTGATGAAGGAGAACCATAAGGTATTGTTTCAGAAAGGGTCAGCAGTTTAGTTCTGGAGGAAAGAAGGTGTAACAAATCCTTCTCACTTTTCTTGGCAAGGACCTTAGTGAGGACCTTGGAAGCAGAGACCGTGTTTCAAGTGAACAATTCTTCTACTGTTGGTGGGCCCCTCAGCTGGTCTTCAGAGGTTACAATAGGACGGTGCCATTCTTCAACACCTCCTGGCTTCCTTCCATAGGAGGTTTAGTCATTGGATTTCTGATGAGAGGATCTTGATGCTTTGTTAGAGGACAAGGAAAAAGCAGAGCTGATCTGTGCTGTATTGCAAAGGAAGCAGAGCTGAAAAGATCAGGAAGAGGAGAACTTGGTTCTCAAACCAGGGAGGTCATTAACAACTGCTTTGAAAGTCAGTGTGCTCCTTTGGGAACGTGCTGATGGAACTGAGGAGCTTTTCGTAGTCCTCTATCTTCATAAAGTCATCTTAAAATCTTGATCTCTGCTAAGGTGTAATCTACTGTGTGTGGGCTGCTCTCCAGTTGGATTTTGTGTGTGTAGAGCAGAATCTGTACAATTTTTGGGAGCTCTATAGTTGTTGTTCCTGGGATAAAATTTCAGGGTTTGGGAGGTGAGATGAAGGAACAGAAAAATGAGGGGAAATATCAGAAGTAGTTCCCTGGCAGAGAATCACATTGTGTTGCCAATCAAGCCTGTTGACAGGAGACCAGAAAAATGGGCAAACTGCTATCAAGCGTGACACAGGGAATGAGCCAGAACTGGCAGGAGAGAAGATGGGTGGACATGGAGCATGTCTGCACACAGCAATTACCATGGATTGACATGGAGTGTAAATGTAGTGCAGAGAAATCATTGCCCCCTTGGGTCCTTCTGCCTTATAGTTCACTTCCAGGAGCTGAAGTTCAGTCAGAAGAAGGCTGGCGTATTTAAGAACAAATGTGCCCAAACTTGGAGCTATTCAGAAAAATTCCCTGAAGAACCAATTTGCCTTTGTACTGTT
>NW_010328635.1:6379-10387 GCF_000700745.2 Antrostomus carolinensis
TAGGCCAGGTTGCACAGGAAAGTGTCCAGGTGGGTTTGGAACATCTCCAGAGATGGAGACTCCACACCCTCTCTGGGCAGCCTGTCCCAGGGCTCCGGCACCCTCACAGGAAAGAAGTTTTTCCTTCAGTTTCTCTGGAACTTCTGGTGTTCCAGTTTGTACCTGTTGTCCCTTGTCCTGTCACTGGGCACCACCGAGAAGATCCCAGCCCCATCCATTTGGTCCCCACACTTCAGATATTTATAGACATTGATCAGATCCCCTCTCAGGCTGCTCTTCTCCAGGCTGAACAGTCCCAGCTCTCTCAGCCTCTCCTTGTTGACCATTTTACCAGCCAGTTGCATTCATGTGATTTAACGAGACATCACCCAAGAAACATCCTTTGATTTAGCACCTTTGACTGGTGCATCAGCTGTAACAACCTGTCAGACTCCAGGTAGCCTGGGGGAGGGCAGATAGAGGTGGACTGTCCCCTCCATCCAGCATAAATCAAATATGGCTCCACTGAAGGTGACGAAACGATACCGGTGTCAAAGCAGAGTGTGCATGAGGAGAAACAGCTTCATCAGCTTTAATGGTGGCAATAAATGTATTGACTCCTACTTACAGACTCAAGAGCCCAGGATTAGACTTTTAACTCCCCAAAGGAATGTTTTTATTTCAGGTTTTGACTTCAACCCAAACCCCAATCCTTACGTATCCTGCTGCAGGATTTATGGATTACAGTTTTTCCAAGCTTTAGAGAGTCATCACCGAATTCCAGCAGCCTGCTCCTCAAAGTCTTGCCTTGTGGAAAAATTCCTTGACAGCAGCAATGATAGGTAGGAGCGCCTCCAGAGCAGGGTGTTTGGCAGAGCTTGCCAGCCTGCAGACCACAAGCCAGCTGAAACTCAAATAGCTGGCAAGTCCCTTAGGAGCTCCATGGTAGCTTTGATGGAACTGGGCTACAGAAAGCTCAGCAGATATTTCCATCTTTCCTGGCATCATTGTTTGAGCATGGAGCATCAGTGATGGGAGTCTACATATCAGAGGAGGACTTCAACTTTAGCTGACATCAACAGCTAAAGATTTCCATAGCTGGAGTCATCACATTGAGGAAAATCTCTTTGTTCCAGGACAATTCTTCCTGCTTTTCTTATTAGGATGTTTTTGATCCTAATGTAATCTCCAGATTGGTTGTTGGTCCAGAGCAAAAGGTGAACAAACCTGAGAGATTGGCCAACATTACCTTTGTATGAGTGTTCTTTCCTGCTACTCCAACCTTCTTCCAAAGTCACTATCTAGAACTTGTAGGCTGGAACAAAGGACAAAGAAAGAGATTTCTGCTTGTAACCAGGTGTGTGCAGCAAATGTTTTATTTGGTTCATACTGTGACATGATCTATCCAGCAGACATCTGCAAGAAGAAAAACAAGGTAGATGGTCCAGTCTCTGATACCATGGAAATGGGGGATATCTGGAGCCAGGGATTTTGGACACCCCCAAATTAGCTTGGTGTGAATGACCTTTTATAACAGATCCACTC
Organism: Antrostomus carolinensis; assembly: GCF_000700745.2. Classification (NCBI taxonomy): domain Eukaryota; kingdom Metazoa; phylum Chordata; class Aves; order Caprimulgiformes; family Caprimulgidae; genus Antrostomus; species Antrostomus carolinensis. Next base: position 7,904 of record NW_010328635.1, read on the forward strand.
CCAGGTGGAGGTTATTCCACCACTAGCTATGACAACACTAGACCAGCAGTTATTGCTCCCTGATGATTATGGTGTGTGACCTCTGGAGTCTGTCTGATAGCATCTTGGAGGGTTGAGTCACAGATCTCTGTTGGCATCAATAATGGCTTTGGAGAAATATACCTCCTGATGAAAACTTGCAGAAAGCCCTGTTGGGTCTGTCTGGACACTTTCTGGCTTGATTCAGCCCTCCCCTTCCTGTGTGGACACAGATCATGCCATTTTTGGAGACACAGGAGTGTAGTGTTGTCTCAAGAGATGGGGACATGCATGTCTTTGTATTTCCTGTTGATGCAGAGCTGCAGGTTGGCAACCAAACTGCATAGATGGCTAAGCATCACACCTTGGGCTGTTGAGAGAGCTTCTTCTGGCTAAAGGTGGTGGGAGCTGTGGCATCAGGACAGCCTGCCACCCTTGGTCTGCTGTGGAAAAGCTTGTCCAGCTTTGGAAAAATGGTATGTAGCTACTCCTGCCCCTGCATGCCTCGGTGAGAGCATGGGTCCTGGGTTACTGAGTGTGACTCTGAGACAAGTATGGAGGTATCTCAGCCCTGGGAGGGTGTCTGTGATCCCATTGATGAGATCAAATCAGCCTTAATCTTGCCAGGAAGGTGGTGATGTGACCACTGCTCCCTGGTGTGCTGCAGAGCTTAGAGGTGACGGACTGTATGGTTTCATTTCATCATCCTGGATCCAAGCATCAAGGCATCCTTGACCACCCACCACTGCTAAGCTGTGACACTTGTGACACAGAAGATCAGCATTGCCAGAGCAGGTGGGAGGGAGGGAGGGAGAGTGTCAGAGTGGCTTTTTCTTGGTCAGTGTGCTCCTTTACAACGAGTCCAGCAATCCCTCTGGAAAGAGATGGAGAAAGTCTCCTTTTATTTGCCCCTGTCCTGCTATTTAAGAGTTAAGAGTTTGGATTCGTGGTTGTATAAGCCCTAATTTTTGAGGTAAAGATTAAGATGCATCTCCTCAGAGCTGTGGTCTCCTCTAGATGCCACCACACCTACTTTCCTAGAAAAATCCCAGCCTCCTGCTTCTGTCTCCCTGCCAGGAAAATCTCGATCATCTTATTTTCCCACCACCCTTTCATGAGTACAGAGGCCCCCAGTGAGCAGTTGTGGGCCAGGAGGAGGATAGTGTGGAGACCTCCCATGTCCATCACTTGTCCTGTTGGTCTTGCACAGGGGCCTCTCAAGGCTTGTGGGTCCTGTTCATCTCCTCATATTGCTGTTGTGTGAGTAGGTCACTAGGGATTTGAAGTAAAGTCATAGAATCATTAAGGCTGGAAAAGAGCTCTAAGATCATCAAGTCCAACTGTCAAACCAACACCACCATGCCCACTAAACCGTGTCCCTGAATGCCTCATCTACACATCTTTTAAATCCCACCAGGGAAGGTGACTCCACCACCTCCCTGGGCAGCCTGTTCCAATGCTTGAGAAACCTTTCAGTGAAGAATTTTTTCCTCATATCCAACCTAAATCTCCCCTGGTGCAACTGGAGGCCATTTCTTCTTGTCCTGTCACTTGTTCCTTGGTTGAACAGACCCACCCCCACCTCTCTCCACCCTCCTTTCAGGGAGCTGGAGAGAGTGAGAAGGTCACCTCTCAAGTACCTCTAACCCTCTCCACCACTGAGCCTTGCTAAGCTTCAGCTGTGAGTTGAGCTGAAGCAGGATGATTATAGAATCCCAGACTGGTTTGGGTTGGAAGGGACCTTAAAGCTCATCCAGTTCCAACCCCCCTGCCATCAGCAGGGACACCTTCCACTAGACCAGGTTGCTCAAAGCCTCATCCAGCCTGGCCACAAACACTTCCAGGGCGGAGCAGTCACAGCTTCTCTGGCCAACCTGGGACACTGTCTCACCATAATAACACAGACCTAGATCTTTCAGCATGCAGAAAGGTGGATTCATATCCAGAAGATCAAGCAAATCATTAGGAGCACTATGTTGATACCTGGTACATATTGTGTGGCCCCATCTGGAGAGCTTTACCATTGCAGGAAAAAATAGAGGTAGCTTCAGTATTACTAGTGTTGCAACCCAACTGGAGGTCCCAGCTGGGTTCTGGTGTGCAAGGCATTGCCCAAGAGCTTGGAGCACACTTGTGGGCTTGGAGGGGCTGTCAGGGAAACAAAAGAGCAAGAGGAGATGCATCAACATGTGGATGTGTGGATCAACCCATCATTGACATGCCCTAAGTCATGCAGATGAGGTAGAAACAGGTACCTCACCCATGTGAGGATGATTTCCCAGCCAGGTCTGGGTCTGGAGGACCTGATGCGTTTCTAGCAGAGTGATAGATTTGAAAAAACCAATGATTTCATATTTTAGAGATGATAGAGATTTATATCACTTATTCCAGTAAAATCCAATAGGTATTTTGGTGGTGGGATTTTGCTTTGGTGGGTTTGGGGGTTTTTTTGGTTGTTTGGTTGTT
>NW_010328636.1:0-309 GCF_000700745.2 Antrostomus carolinensis
GGCCTGCCCCTCCCCCCTTGCCACCACCTACAGCAGCGGCAACCAGAACGAGAAGCAGATCGTGAGTCGGGGCTGTCGGTGTCTGCGGGCTGGGGGCTCACGGGGGTGGGATGTGCTGTGAGCTGAGCTGAGTGGGCTGCGGTGCTACCTCTGGGTTGCTCCCAGGGCTCCATCTCACGAGTTAAGGGCTGCTGGGGGGAAGCTTGAGAGATGCCCCTGGAGCAGTGGCTCTGCCTCACCTCACGTGGCCTTCGAGGGGACGTGAGCCCCGAGCCCACTCCTGGACGTGGCTGGGTGCCCCAACCACTC
>NW_010328636.1:344-1292 GCF_000700745.2 Antrostomus carolinensis
CCTCCTACCCCAGCGCTCCTCCCTGCAGGTGACAACTGACCTCAGACAGAAATGCACCGAGTCGCACACGGGGACGTCGGCCTCGGCGCCCCTGGCCGCTGGCATCATCGCCCTCGCCCTGGAAGCCAAGTAAGGGCAGGCACAGAGCGGGGCTGAGCTGGGGGTGGCTGTGCAGGACCCACAAGGCAGCAGCGCCTGGGCACAGACCCGCCTGGGGCCAGGAGGAGCCGGGTGCTGGTGCCTGAAGCCCGTGTCTCCCCACAGCAAGAACCTGACCTGGCGGGACATGCAGCACCTGGTTGTGCAGACATCGAAGCCAGCTCACCTCAACGCCAACGACTGGGTCACCAACGGCGTCGGCCGCAAAGGTACCGGGGTGCCAGGGACAGATCAGGGTCTCCCATTCCCGCAAACACCACTAGCCTGGGGGTGCTGGGGCAGAGCACCCCGGCAACCCTGGGGCGTGGAGGAGACAGGAGGCCCCGGTGAGCTGTGTGGCACTGCTGGGCACGTGTCCCCACTGGGGAACCCCAGTTCTGGGAACAGCACTGACCACCCTCTCTCTGTCCACAGTCAGTCACTCCTACGGCTACGGCCTGCTGGATGCTGGGGCCATGGTGAGCCTGGCCAAGAACTGGACCACAGTGGGACCTCAGAGGAAATGTGTCATCGACATCCTCACAGAGCCAAAGTAAGTGCTGGTGAGCCCAGGAGGGCATCGTCCAGCATCCGCCCCATGCAGGGTCCCGTGCAGGAGCCCGGGTACCTCTGGGCACAGGGAGGGGAGTGAGGAGGATCTCTGGGGCTGAGCTGCCCCTGAGACCCTGGACCATCCTCTGCAAGAGCCTGGGGAGAGCCAGGAAACTGCCTTCAGCCATCCAGCACTGACCTTGACGTCTGAGCCTGCCCACGGCTGAGCCTGCCTGTGCTGGCTGGGCTGGGCCGGGC
>NW_010328637.1:0-16555 GCF_000700745.2 Antrostomus carolinensis
TGACCTAGTGAGGGGAATGTGAGGGGGGATGGCAGTAGGGACAGTGAGGGAGACATGAGGGGAGATGGCACTGAGTCCCTCACAGCCCCGGGCTCAGTCAGGGGACATGAGGGGAGATGGCGCTGGGGACAGTGGAGGGGGGCGTGAGGGGGATGCTGGGGACAGTGAGGGGATGTGAGGGGGGATGGCACTGGGGACAGTGAGGGAGACGTGAGGGGATGAGGAGGAGATTGTGCTGGGGACAGTGAGGGGACATGAGGGGAGATGGTATTGGGGACAGTGAGAGGACTGAGGGGGATGAGGGGAGGTGGCTTTGGGTACATCATGGCCCTGGCCTCAGTGAAGGGCATGAGAGGAGATGGCATTTGGAACCCTCATGACCCACGCAGGCACACAGCCTTGGGTACAATAAAGGGACATGAGGGAAGAAGGTGTTGGGTCCTTCTCAGCCCAGGATTCATTAAGGGGATGCGACGGGGACAAGGGGAGATGGCACTGGGTCCCTCACAGCCCCCTGAGGGGACATGAGGGGACAGTGGTGTTGGGGGCCTGCTGAGAGGACACGCAGTGGGGTCACCAAGCCCCAGTTTGGGGACACCAGGCAAGGTGGCCACCAGCCACCCAGCCCTCCTAGCCAGGGCCCAGCCCGTAGCTTTGCTGCACTTCGGGGTGCTGCCAGGAGCCAGCCTCAAAGGAAAGAGAAGTATTCATTAGTGTGAGGGAAAAATGGGGGGTTCCACATGGCACCCCACCACTGAGGGCTTCAGCAACCCCTGAGGTGAACACCTCTCTGCTAAGGTTCATGTGCTTGGTTACACAGCACTTCAAAGCCAAAAATGGGCCAGAGAAGCATTGCTCAGGCCCAACCTCTGTCCATGGGACAAAAAACTCATAAAAAACTTAATTATAAACCTCACTCACCATCTCAGGACAGAGGTAGGAGTTGGTGCAAGAGTTTAATGGAGGGAAGGGTTTAAAGAAATAAAAGATAACATGAATAATAAACCCTAACCCTCCTCCTGAGAGTTCCTCAGGGCTGGCTTATCGCCCTCGCAACATTCAACCCTGATAACTGAAAATGGAACTGAAAGGAAAAGCAATGAAAAAGGAAAAGCCAGCAGCTCTCGGGAGCACGTTCCCTGCGCCATTCCCACCTCTTCCTCTGTCAATAACCTGCTGGCAGGGAAAGGAAGGGCTGAGTGAGGACTTGGATGGAGGAAACACACCAGGCCATGCCTGCTCTTTACCTGCAGTCGCAGGGATGGCCCCGCCAGTTTAACAGCTTTGGAGACTATGGGAGAAACAACCAGGGAAGGGAAGAGCACAGCTCGTTAGCACTTGTGTTAAAACCAAGCCAAACCATAAAACTCTTTCTTTTCTCAGCTCCCCACCATCGGCTGGAGAAGCAGAAGTGTTGCATTGAGATCCCAACATAGACTGGAGCTTACCTGGGGAAGAAGGTAAACCTCTTCTGCTGAGATTAGAGGGAAAGGACCCCACTAAAATGCACACACAACTCCTTAGCAGCAGTCCTGAGCATGAAACATTTAAACCTGATCCCTAACAGGTGACTGGAGACACCAGCAAGATCAAGTCAACCCCTTTTAAAGAAGCCCAACAGATCCAATGCACCATTTTATTCTTCACTGGTGAATTTTAGGGTTTAAAGGATGCTCAGGGCATGAAGAAAACCAGCTGTACAGCACCGGCCAGCAGGTAAGTGCGTCTGTTTGCATTCTTTGTTGCTCTGGAAGCACTAGACAGCGTATACACCTGTATAATCCCATGGTATGGCAGACTTCCTGGTCTCCTATGGTTTTCCTGGATGTTTTGAATGCCCCAAGTCTCTGTTTTACCCCAAGTAAAACAAGTTGGTTGTAATCCCTTAAAGCACCCAGCACACAATTATGGATTTACATGGAAAATTTGCTGCTTCTAGCATTTTAAGACAGCTCCAATTCTCCCTGGACAAGCTCAGGAGGCGCCATCCTACTCTCACCACAGGATAATCTGCTTCCAACCTTCTTCCCAAGAGATTTTTAACTCTTTGCTTGGTATTTACAGCCTGAAGTTTGCATGAAGAACATCATCAACAAAGAGAGGAGCCATCAGGCACTTGTCATAAAAGGATAAAGGACAGAATGAGTCACTGAGGTGGATCTCATCTCCTGCCACAAAGCGTGCCAAGTACAAGATACCGTCCTCCTAAGGTACACACCTTCTCATGTAGGGCACCTCAATAATGCCACCAGTGATCCAGAAGGAAATTAAAGAGACACAAGAAACACTTCAGGAGGTGGAAGTATAGATTTAGGCAAGAAAAAATTTAGCATTAGGAAAAAAAACCAAGGAAGAAATGGCAGACTCATCAGGGTAAGTAAACAGTGAGCTCTGCATCTCATGACCAACACACAGCCCTGTGAGCACACCTCCATTTCCACAACCAGGCACAACCCTTTTCATTTTAAATCGCTTCCCATTTTTCATTTGTTAACAAAGGGACTGAGAACTAATCACTCCTGTGGCACCTGCTGTTGGGAGGGATTTCAGCCACCAACCACTCACATCCTTGTCTGTGTGACTCAGTGCTTTTACTGGCAATCATGACAGCACCTTGTCATTAGTACGCTTGGTTGTCACAGACAATTAATGTCATAGTGGAGCGATAACGCTTCCAAGGGAGTCCTTCACTCCAGGGAAAGAAGAGGTAGAGCAGACAATTGATGTAAGGCTGGAGTGAATCAAAAGCCAGCAGGATTTCCTAAATCCCATTCTGGTGACAAACCTGCCCAAAAAGTGGTTCACTTGGCAAAGCAACACCAGGCACATGTTAAAGCCATGAGACTGCAGAGAAGCAAGGCAGTGGACCTGCAGTGACTGTCACTGCAGAATTTATGAGTGATGGCTCAGTCATGGTTTTTTTCTGTTGACCATTCTCCAAACTATTCTGGTGCAGGAAGCAGGATGATGCAATGCTCACCTCTGCATCCAGCTCCTGCTCTTAATGCAGCTTCTACACCCATGTGACTACTCAAAAAACCCTTCAGCTGTCATTTTTAAACTCTAAATCTCTGGGGGAGTCTCTTGTCCTACTCCTAAAGCATCCATGAAAGGTAACGAAGGGAAGCACACCAACTTGCTGTAAGCTTTAAGTTTATTACGTAGGGTCTGAACCTCTCTTGGCTGCAGATTTCAAAGCAATAATGCCCCAATTCAGACAGATGGACAATCCCAAATGTGAACACAACTGTAACTGTGGTTAATTTGCACTTTGTATACAATACCAAGAGAAAACCATCTTCATAAAGCAGAATGGACAAGGCTCAAGTGCTCAAAATAATTTTCCAACAGGGCATTTACTCCTTAGATCAGAAGGAATCACAACCAACATTCTGGTCGATGTATGAATGGGGCTGTAGCAGCCCACACATTAAAACCTTCTCCATTCCCAGCCCAAGACTAGAATTCAAAATGTAGTTTTGCCCTCCTAATTAATATCTACCTTAATGACATCTCTTAGCTATAATAGTGACACCAGCATCACATGTAAAGCTCTGAACATGTGAGGAGGAAACCACTGTCCAAGAAGTGCTTTGTCACAGTGAATGATTCATGACCCTTCATGGTTTTGAGTGTTTGGTACTAACACTGACTGCTCTCTGGATATCTGAGATTTGAAATGATCAAAAACTCTGTGCTTACCTCAAGGAAAAGTGCATCTGTTTTCCCAAGATATGAAAAAAGAATTACTGCTGCAGGAAACAAATGCTGCCACTTAGGGTTAGCTGACCACGCCACAAGTTTCAGAGAAGGAAGATCCTCTGCTCTCCCTTTCCAAAACCTCTTCTATTACCTGGCAACAAGAGAATGGAACTTCAAAATAAGTTGTTTCATAGAATCATAGAATAGTTTGGTTGGAAAAGACCATTACGATCATCTAGTCCAACCATAAACCCAGCATTGCCAAGTTCACCACTAACCCATGTCCCTCAGCACCACGTCTACACGTTCTTTAAATCCCACCAGGGATGGCAACTCCACCACCTCCCTGAGCAGCCTGTTCCAATACTTGACAAGCCTTTCAGTGAAGAATTTTTTCCTGATATCCAACCTAAACCTCCCCTGGCACAACTTAAAGCCATTCCCTCTTGTCATATCACTTGTTATTTGGGAGGAGACCAGCACCCACCTCTCTCCACCCTCCTTTCAGGGACTTGGACAGAGCCAGGAGGAGGCTGAGGCTCCCCTCAGCCTCCTTTTCTCCAGACTAAACAACCTCAGTTCCCTCAGCCACTCCTCATAAGACTTGTTCTCCAGGCCCTTCACCAGCTTCTAACTAAAACTGTCATGAGCTTTCCAGGGATATAAATGCCAATTTTTTTTATGTCCCAAGAGATTAGCTTCCAGAAAAAAAAAGAAGATACAACAGTCTTCTGATCTGGCTGGAAATGAGGGGTATTTACACAGGAGACATGAAGAGTGCCTCATTCTGGGTTTTTTTTTGTAGAAAGGAAATACATTAACTTCTGATGCCTGTTCTCAGGCCCTGACAACTGGTTTAATTTTAACCACAGATTCCTACTAATCTATGTTCAAAATGGCAACGTTTACATTAAGGAAATTCTATTGGCCAGAGAAGGATTTGGGTGCAGAGATGCTGACCTCACAAATACAGACAGACCAATCAAGCAACATTATGATAAAGTGTTTATTCATTTTTCATTTTTTTTTTAAATATCAAATTTTTTTTACACATCAATTTTGTTGATAAACAGTCCCCCAATATTAAAAAAAAAAAAAAAAAAAAAAAAAAACAAAAATTAAAATAAAAAAAAAAAAGAATCAAGTGTGTATTACTTTGGGCAGAACCACATCCCATTCTCTGATGACACAACCGCTCCTCCCTTCAGCCACCTGCGAGGACAACCGCAGAACGTTCAGCCCAAAAGAGTAAATGACACAAATGCAACCAGCTTTAGGATTCCTGAGTATTGATTCCCTCAAGTTCCTTATATGAGTTTGTAAAATTCTTAAGCTAAAAAAGCATCAGTCAAAGAGTAACCCAAACCACTATGCATTTGGATCACGGACTAAGCTACGTCTACACAGTGCAGGAAGAAATCTCTTGAATGCTTCAGAAGGGAATGATGCACACGAAACCCACCCCATTTCCCAAGCTGACTTCCGAGAGAGGCAGGTAAAATACCTCTTGATTTCTCCTCTTTGAATTCACGTTAAGAGTTCTGGGGAGCTGTTTGGCAAGGAGTCCAAGTCTGGTGAAGAAACCTCTAGGATCTGTTTTCCTCCTTTGATTCAAAAATGGCATAGTGTTTTAAAGAAAACTTATCTGGAAGTTAAACATTCAGCAAGTACGCTTAAATATTGCTACTTTTGAGGAAAGGAGACGGCAAGAGGGAGAGACAAAGACAGGAAGAAGGGAACATATCTAGGAGGTACAACGTTAACAGTCCTGGAGACCAAGTGTCTAGGTAGAAAGTCAAACATACGTAGCAACAAGGCAGAGATTGTCACGATAACGCAGCGTAGCTCGGCTCTGTCCTGCAGCAGGTAAACACACCAGGGACCGTCACCAGGAAATCATTTCCTCCTCTTTGTCAGAATTCTCTGTGCCCAGCAGCTTTCAGATGTTGACATTTCACTAAACGTCACCTCTAAACTCACCTAGAGCCTCGTGTACAGAAACACACGTGCAGCGAGAGGCCGAGTAAATTCCTTCAGCATCTTTAAGGAAAATAATACATCCCAGAAACCAAACAGCGAAGTACGTGACCACAGTGGCTTCAGGAAACACCCAGAAACCCCACAAAGGTCCCCACAAGCGCTGGCATCTTTATGAAGCAGCTTCCAAGAGTTGCTTTATTCTCCAGAGATGGACTTTTTTCATACTGAAATAATTTTGCTGAGCTGATGTGACATTAGTACATTGGAACAGTGATCAGTGAGGAGGGGAAGAGAAGAGAGTGAAGAGCCTTATTTTAGGCCAGGGTACATGGCTCCTTGGAAACCTGAACAGCTTTTGGCCTTGACTTTATCCCCCAACAAGCAGTCTGCCCACCCTGCTTAATTAGAAATATTCCCACTTTATGAGCCAGGTAAGCAGAGACCAGGTAAGGGATTGCTAAAGGCTGAGCAAAGGATGTGTGCACACAGCAGGGAGGACACACATGCACGTTAAAACAGAAGACAACTTTTAGACAGCGTTTGCTAAATACATCTTCTATTACATTTTATTTGAACCTGAAATACTCACCACTGCCCAGATTTTTACCAACATCAATCTTGCTCCTAAAAAAAATTATTCTCTTAATTTAGCAGCATGTAGCTATTCACTCAAAGCAAGGCTCTGAAATTAAAGAGATTTAAATCACCAGGCTTGGACCAACTTGATAAAATAGTTTTACAAGTATTTATCAGTTGGGGGTGGGTCAGGTTTTGTTTCTAGCAGTTCAGAGAAAAGTCCCCCAGGAAATTCTAGCACTATTGATAAATGCTTCAGTACAGCTTTGGCAGAAGGACAGATTTCAACATTTCTATTTGACAAAGAATAAAACTGAGCATTGAAGCAAGTTGGCTGATGCTCTAAAGCTTTTCTAGCTTCTAGAAATTCTGTATATGCAGTCTAAGTAAACGTGGCCGTAAAACTAGAGCATTTAATTGGCCTTTTACTGGTGCAAAGCAGCAGTATTTTTGTCTAGCTATTAGCAATTGCTTCTAAAAACATAAAGTGTAAATATGAAAAGGGTCTAACATTGAATGGCTAACATCTGGTGCTTCAAAAAGCTGGCAGCAGATGAATCCACATGCTAAGGAGATGCAAATTCATCTCTCATGCATCCAAGAGGACCAATCTGCAGCTGGTATCTGCATACCAGGTGGGGGCTTATTCCCAGGACCACCTCACTGAGACCCTGTGGTGTGAACTGGGAGCAGATTCACCTGTTTAGACTGAGGATACTCTGGATCTGAGAGCTGGGAGCTTCAGTCTTGTTGCTGCTTTTGATAGTGAACCAGATGCAGATGGGAATGGGCTCTAATATATCTTATTCCTAAAGCCAGAGGGAGATCTGATGACGCTGTACTGTACAAACCAAAGTGTTTTACCCTTTTTTGCTGATTTTGAGGTGCTCATTGCAAGGAGAATATTTTAAAAACTTCAGCAGGGGTAACACTGATCACCTGCCTGGTCAGGATCATAAAGCTGTAGTCTTGTAACTCATTTTGAACAAAGCTTCAAGTGAATTAGTCGATGCTGCTCCAGCAAAGTGTCCCCAAACAGCCAAGCACTTCTTCCTACACACGCACGGAGCGATGTTGGTGTCACAGGTAGTGGGATATGAGCTCAACGTGTCTGGGAGCACCAGGCCTAGCTACGTTCACAGCTCATGCAGAAGCTTCACTCGACAGAGGAATGCTTTAAAGCTCTTCATTATTCTAAAGGATCTCCTGGCTGCCCAAGTGTCTTAAGAAAAATCTGACAACAACTACTGCTGACTGACATCAGAAACTCCTGCAAGTTCACAGATGAAACCAAATTTCGAGTTGTTTTTCACTGCCATCCTGCATGGTAAAAGCCTAGCACGCACCAGGCAAACCTAAGCAACAGGGAAAACAAAACACCAGGAACAGAGGCCTGAGACAATGATAACAACAAATAAAAGCCACGAACAAAACCATGTTTCCAGCTGCTGCTGACCCATCACTTCAGGTTTAGCTCAAAGCAGAAAGTTCAAGATGAACAACACTTAACACAAAGCCACTTTGGAGATTTGCAAGTGAAACTAAGTCAAAATTCCTACTTAAAATTTGGTATCATGGTTCAGCCACGCTTTCCTTCCCCTTCCCCAGCCCCAGCAATGTTTTGGGGCTCTGCAGAGCATCACCAAGTAGTTCATCCCCAAAAAATTATAATTAAAAAAAAAAAAGCATCTGGAAAGAGCTTCCTCCAGCAGAGCCTCGGTGAGAGCTCCTCACACAGGCTACTCACCAGGGACTTCCCAGAAGGCCACGATGGTTTGAATGCAGAAGCCACGTCAGTGCATTTGTTTCACAGACCCTATTGGGGAGCCCTCGCTCTTTCAGAGGTATTAAATTAGTACCCCACCAGCTACTACAGGATTTCCACAGCAGAGAGGCTGATCATCCCCAAACATCCCGATAAAACTAGTGCAAAGCAGATTTTTTTCATTTTTTTCTGATCACACCCCTGCTCGGTGCATAGAAGATGCATCCACTGCTACAGTTTGTTCTTCCAGGGGCAGAGGGAGATTAAGAGCCATAACACACGGTTGGTTTGTTAAATAATTTAAGGTTTTGCCTTCCAAGTGGTTGAGTTTGTTCTTTTGTATGGGGGGAAAACATGATTTGGGCAAGGCTAAGAAAGAAAAAAGTAAAATAGAATCCCAGACTGGTTTGGGTTGGAAGGGACCTTAAAGCTCATCCAGTCCCAACCCCCCTGCCAGCAGCAGGGACACCTTCCACTAGACCAGGTTGCTCAAAGCCTCATCCAACCTGGCCTTCAACACTTCCAGGGAGGGGGCATCTACAACTTCCTTGGGCAACCTGTTCCAGTGTCTCACCACCCTCACAGTGAAGGTGGCCAGATACTAAGTAAAATACTCCTTTTCTCTCCCCCCCCATCACCTACAATTAATACCAGCACATCTTCAAATAAATTAAAACATCTCTTAAGTTTTGGTAGCACCAAATTCTATCCCTTCCCTTCTATCCCCACGTTGTAAACTCGAACGCACTGACCCAAGAGCACAAAAACAGTTTGGCAAAAAAAGAAGCCATCAGCCTTCCCCGTGCACACACACAAATACACGCTGCCAAAAAAAATCCCCTCCACCCCTCAACTCCTCTTACAAAGTGTGACACGTCCGTGGGCATCTACATACCTTTAGTAGCTGCCATAATAATTTCATCAGTGTCACAAAGATGCTTGAGTTACAAAGCAGAGGAAAGCTAAAATAAATCCACCGAGTCCGTTTGGACCAGCGCTGTTTGGCGTCGGCGTCGTACCGAACTCGGTGTGTCCCTCCCGTGTCCTGTGCACGCGCACACACGCTCAATTCACTTCACAATCTGCTTTGTGGGCGGTGATCTTAATGGCTTCTGCTTTTTATTCGTTAACATTGGAGCTTATTCTTCAAATTGTACATTTTAAATAAAAAAAACCCCATGAATGTTAATCCGGTATGCGTAATTAAAAGCTAAAAATCCTGTCCACACAACGCTAGGACGTTTTTCTTTCTTTGAAAAGGCCAAATCTAACAAGTGAAACAGAAGAGACAAGTTACTTTGGCTGCAAATAATTCAAAGAATCTGGCTCAACATTCTACTTGTACATGACAGTGTCAGAATTTAGAGATGTCTTTTGAAAGAAAAGACACCCCAGTCAGCTACCTCTTCCGTAGTTACATAGGAACAACGATATTCTTGGCCAGCAAAATGAGAAGAGCAAGATCTGTGTTTCCATCTGCTTGTTCCAAAGCCTCAAGAGCTTCCCGCGTGGTAAAACCAGCGCCGAGGATTCGATCAACATCAGCCGCAGGGAAAGCGGGCGGTGGAGAAGCACCTGAGGCAAGCCCAGTATAGCCAGTTGGTGGGCTCAGCACTGGTTCTTCACACCCACCCAACAGCCACGGACCTTCAGGAGCAGAACTGTTGCTTCTTACAGGTGCTCCTGTCAACAGGCTCCGTGTGTCTTGAGGTGCATCTTCATCCGATGCATTCTGCTCCGAAGCCAGACTAGTTGGACTCTGATCACCTCCTGGCAAAACCTCGGCCTGCTCAGAGCTCTGTTGTTGGTCAGATGTCGCTGTGGAGTCCACCACGACTAAATCACTCTGACCTGAAAACTCCTGACTCTCTAAAGCACCTTCTCCGAGAGCTGACTGCACGTGACTGACAGAACCGACGCTCATGGTTTCTAGGCCAGAATCACAAGGCTGTTTCCCTTCTGCTCTTCCACCTTCAGACCTCACCTCACAGAAGGAACAACCCTGTTCCTGGCTGACTGGATCGGAACCTTTTTGCTCATCATCTGAAAGCCCCTTCTGTTGTGCTGCTGGCTCTTTGCGAACCACGTCCAGCTGAGAGACTTCTTCAGAAGCAAGGATTTTACATTCTCCTTTCCGACTGATAATCAAGAGTTTGTGCAGCTCTTTCAAGGCTGATGCTAGAGAGAAACATGGCTCTTCTGAAGGCCTTCCTGGCTCCATCTCCAGCTGATGGATGCTGGAGAGAGAAGAGCTGTCTTCAGCTGCCAAATTAGACAACTTGTTATACTTTGCAGGAATTTCACTAGTGCTTTTAGAGTGAGGGACATCACCGGTGGAAAGGGGATCATTCAAGGAGGATGCAGACTTCAGCGACTCCACCTCCATAGAAAACGTGTCTGAGTTTGGGTCAGACACACTTCTGTTCTCAGCCTGATGCTTCTGGTCGCTTGCTGAGCTGTGTTCCTCAGCTACAGACTGCTCAACTACATCTACTTCCATGAACGCTTCTGTATGCACACAGCTATGGGAGGCTGATATTTGGATACTCCCTTTCACACAGGGAAGACCTGCTTTCTCCTGTCCACCTCTTCTCGTTTCCACAAGAGGATTTTCTGGCTGGCTGGCTTCTTCCACAACAGGTTTCTCAATCCCAACAACATGGCAAGGAGGTTTTGGGTCAGTTGTCTCAATTTGTTTCTCCAGCTGTTCCTTCTCTGGTTCTCTGCACGTCTGATGGTCTATGGGAAGCTCATGTTTTCGCTCCTGTTCTGAAGACAGACATCTATCTTTATTTTGCCTGTGCTCAGCAGCAGTGTCAGCCAAACTATTTTCTTTTATCACTTCCAAAGGATGTTCCTGACCAGGGTCTTGTTCTTTAGCGTTACATTCCTTTAGACTGTCAGCAAGAAATGTTTCTTTGAGTGTCTTCTGTGAAAGGCAAGCTGGATCGCAACAGGTTACCTCCCCTCTTTGGGGAGAAGGGTCGTTATTTGCCAAGGAAGCATTATTGGAAAGATGTTGTAATAAGAGAGGATGTTCTTTTTCTGGGGTGATCTGGCATTCAGTTGAAGACTCAAAAGACTTGACGGGTCTAGGATCAATGGGCTCTGCGAGGCTAGATTTGGATGAGCAAATTGAAGCAGGGGCAGAGACAGAACGATCAAGTAATTGATTTGTGGGATTACAGATCTTGGAATTTAGTCCTGAAGACTGGAATGGATTTTGAAACCCATCAGAAGCTGGTAATGAGGGCATTTCCAGTGAGGTAGTTTCTTTGTCACTATTCTCTAACAGAAGACAGAAAGAAAGAAGAAGTTAGGACACACGAGAACCACCCATTTCACCATAGCAGTGAAAACTTCAAAACCAATGGCCATAAATACCTGGTCTGTGGCCCACTCCAGCTGCAGTAAACACACACTACATGCATCAAGGCTTCTGACGTTCTGTTTGGATTAGGAAACAAACACACCAAACTTGTGTTAGCATTCAGAGCACACCACATGCATGGTTTTAGTCCTGTGACCTCGCAGCTCCCCTCCCGACTGTCCCTCAAGACAGCATGTAAGCAACAGGAGCTCCTCACGTTCTCTGCTTTCCAGAAGGAGTTCTGCCTGGGAGATTTGTTATGTCAAGTCAAAAATAACTCTGCTGGAGAACAATTTAAAGGCTGTTCTGTACTATCTACGCTGCAGAGTGGTTTGTGGGTGATACTACATGCTTGATCAAACATAGGCAGCACAAGGCACATGTCTAGCGCCGTCCTGGTTGGTTCTCCATACAGCTGAAGATACTCAGGAGCCACATTTCAGGGAAATGAGAATTGAGATGGCACCACAGTTCACAGACTGTGTTCCAAGCAGCTATTGCATTGTGATGGCTACTGCCACTGCAGGCAAGAGGAGATGAGCAAAGAGCAGCTTGCTACAAAGGGAAAGCGTAAAGATCTTAGAGTGAAAGGCAGAGATTCCCAAAAGGAACTGCTGCCAAAGGTTGGGAAGAGCAAAGCAAAGGCAGAAACAGCCACAAGTCAAACCCAGCTCAGTTTCCTTCACACAGAGAAAGGCTGAATTGCAGATCTCTATCAAACACTGGGTCTCGTTATCAGGACAGATTAAATAAGTGAACTTATCTTGCTAACAGTCTAATCTTGCTAATGTACCAGCTCTCACGCTCTCGTTAAATCACTAACATGCCCTTTGCTGTAAGAGCTCCTGTTCTTCCATTAAAGCCCTGCTCTGTCCAGCATCAGATATCCAAACAGCGACCCAGATTCTGGGCTGCATGATTTGTTGTATTAGTTCCCTTTCCCTTCCCAGATGCCTCTAAAATCAGTGCTCTTAAACATAAACCGCTGTTTTACCTCAAGTCTTTCTCTTTTTACAGATACCCAGGTTACCTGGGGGACAGCTAACCATGCTCACATGTACACCTAGGATCTCCTTTAAGTTCCACACCATGGATGAAATTTGCCTTTTTCACCTCAGCTACTTGTTTCTTTTCCATTTATTTCTGCCATTAAATAAAAATGGTGCACGACATGTTGCGATACCGCACCCCTGATGGAGGGATGCACTCAGGTATAACATACAGCAGCCGTTCCACAGAGCTGCTGGCTGCACATCTGGGTTTAATGCAGCAACATCAACTTGGCAATGCTGGAATATTAAAAAGCCAGAATTATCCTGCAGATTTTCAGATTGCTCATCTTTCCTAAGGGTGGCAAAGAGGCTTGTGACACAGGACACGGATGAAAACCAGAGGGATCTTTTTCTGATTCTACGTGGTAGGGTTGAGTTCACGGTCTCTGCTCCCAAGCCAATCCTTTAGAGAGGAAGCAGAAGTGTCTTTTGACTCTGTGGATGGGTAATAAGGGTCTGATCAGTCAAACACATCAGGGATCTGCAGTCATTTAACCAGCAGAAGTTACTGGTATTCTTCCAAGCACTCCTCAGCATCATCCTTCCAAGACTCACTGTCATCATCCTCCTGGGGCATCTACAGGAGCTGAATCCCAGCCCCATCAAGGATATCGATCCAGCTAATGCTCAAAACAAACTCTTCTCCACAAAGTGCACCATCAGGGATAAATTCCTCTCTGTATTAGGAAAAGCCTGAGTTGCAGATGTGGTGGCAGCACCTTTCTGATATCGAGGCTGTCGGGATGAAAAGCTGTATATGGGGTAAGCTACCTGAATATCCTTCCTCCTAAAGCAGCTGTAGTTTTGCTGCCAGTTTTGTAAATCCTCCAGGATCACCAAGTTTCCAAGTGGTGAGAGGGAAAAAACACTGTGTACTGGCAGGAAAGAGGAAGCTCACAGACATAAATGAAGCAGATGTGGAGGATTTTCATCACAGTAAAACATACCAGGACTCCACTGCCACCTCGGCTGCCTTGATGTAGGTGTTGAAACACCAGCGAGTCAGCTGACAGAAATCAGGAGGTTTGCTAAAGTGGATTAAATAAAGCTCAAGAATAATCCAGGTACATTCAAAATGACAACTTTAATAACCTACAGAGGTACGCAGCGATTTCTGGTGAACCATCTACCAGAAGGCTGCAAACATTCAAGCTGTTATAAAAGAACACAGGCCTTGGGTGGAGCTGAGCTTCCTTGGTCCTGCATTATGTTCTCTCCCCCTCCAGTTTCCTGTTCTTTCACTTGGTTTTCCTGGTACCATCTAGCAGCAGCTAATAGTTTTAGAAGAGAAGAAGAGGGTTATACATTAATATTCTGATTTCTTAGGATACAGCTTGTGAGCAGAGGCTTGTAGTATGTCCAAGACTTTAAGAGTCCATCTAAACAAGACCTACCTTAGTTCTGTGCAGGGCTGTTCTACAAACACTAAATGGTTTTATGGATTTAGTGAATACACAAAATGGATTTCCTATTCTCATAAATCTTTTACATTCCTCTAGGGCTCAGCATCAACGGAAAACGGTGGACTGCTGCTTAGTCTGAACAAAGCCACGTGGTTTTTAGAACCCTGCTGGTACACAAGCAGCTTTCATTTAAGTCATTTTAGGCACTTGTCATTTTAAAGCACTTGACTAAAATGCTTTTATTGTAAAGACTCGTGTATTTTGGCCCAAAGTTTGCTTTTCATTTGAACTTTTCAGCAGAGAACCAAGTTCAACCAACGACGACGTCTGCAAAGTCTCATCTGAAATGGGGAGAGATTGCAAAAACCAACCCAGACTTCATCAGGCTCAAAGATTTAATGTGAATATAACTAATATTTACATCTGCAGGTTTTCTCTGCCAGGTTATGTGAAAAGCCAGACCTTTAGCTATGTCACAACCTGACAGGGACAAGGTCAAATCTATCTTTGTGTTTCTTTCCACTTGCTGCAACTTCATTTAATAAGTGTTCAAATTTGGCTTGAAAAGTCAAACTCGTAAGCCATTTCTTACTGATTCATTCAAGCCAGGCCTTCTGCTCGAGGCTTTTACATCTCCAGAAAACTTATATTCTTAGAATGGAAGAAAACTGGTCAAAGGGACCAATAAGTTCAGTCTCATGCTCTCCTTACTGTAAACTTTGTTATTTGCAAGAAAAATCACTGCTTATTCTTTGGACTATTTGGACTAAGCAGCAATTGGGAAGTGTTAAAGAAAAAATTCAGTGCATTACAACTGATTATATATATATATATAAAATATATATGGTTAAATTTGGTTACTCAATTTTTATATATTATATATATGGTTAAATTTGGTTATTCAATTTTTATATATTATATATATGGTTAAATTTGGTTATTCAATTTTTAATATGGGCATGCTAGAGTCTTAAAAAATTAGCAATAAAAATGTTGGAACTTTAGCAGCTTAAACACAACCCAGCAAAGAGTTTTGCATGTGTATGGGAAGCAGAATCTTAACTGTGTGTATTCAGAAGACAAATTAGCAGTAAAACTCAAAACTTTTCTATAAAACATTTGCATGTAAAATGTTATCTTTAAAAGTTGGGGAAAAGGTCTGAGGAAAATGCTTTGTGAGGTATTTACAGCTTCACTGTAATTGTGGGGGGAAAAATAAAATAATGAAGGTTTCCTTTAGTCAAAAGCATATGTTGGAGTTAAACAGAAAATGTGAGATTTGGACAGTTTGGCTCATAGCTCAGATTTCAGCTGTTTTGGCATCTCAACTAAATTCTGCAGCTACCAAAATCTTCCGTAGCCCAACCAGTCTGCATTTGTGCAGCTTATGGATTCCAGAGGAACAGGCAACAAAAACTGTGGAGAGGGTGAAAATTCTCTTTGCAGATCACATTTAAGGCTGATTCACACACGTTAGGATGTGAATTCAGCTGCTTCCCTTGAAATCTGGAGCAACGGTAACCTTCAGTAAGAGAAGCAAATTCACCTTCCAAGGGCACAAGCACCATTCTAAGGAAAAAAAAATGCTGAAACAGTACTATTTCTAAAAACTGTCATCGACTTTTGTCCAGAGATTTGTACTTCCTGCTACATCTCCTCTAATTTTATACACTGCAGCTATTAAGAACAGGGTTTGTGGAAGTCTCCACAAAGCTGTCCTGACACCAGGCTGCTAAAATATGACACAACCGAACCGTGGCCCTGACTGGGCGCTACAACTCGACCCAGGGGAACGGGTGCCAGGGACAATAATTTATCTCCACACCTTCAAAAGTCAAGAAATCAGAGCGGGTAGGAAGCTGCAAGGAGAACACAAATTAAGCAGCAAGCATGCTGCCTTCATGCAGACAGATTTTGCTGTGCAGAATGGAAAAGAGAAGCACAGTCAGAGGCCAAGAGCAAGACTAAGGCCCCTTTCTCTCCACCATTTACTCACTGATGCTGCATTAGACCCTCTCTCCAAGGAGAGGAGAAGGGGGACTGCTGACAAACATCCTGCTAAACCACAGGAAAACTATGAGGATTAATATTTCAACTCGGTTGCTCCTGGTACCTGCTTCCTCTACGGACTTCTGTATTGCTTCTGCTAGTTCCTGGTCTGCAATCTCCTCCGGCCGTATGTCTTCCCGCCCAGCCCCGTAAGCCAGCCGGGCACACTCCGGGAGCTCCCCCTCCGGGAGGAAAGTGGTCTGCGAGCCAGTCGTGCCAATCACTAGAACGTTCTTCTTGAGATCAATCGAACACTGTGAAAGAGCAGCGAGACATCAGGGGCCTGTGTAAGAGCCAGTCAGTTCCCAGAGAAGAAGGAGAAATGGGATTAAACAATCCATTTCCAATGGGAACAGCTCACAGCAGCCGAGCAAAGTGGGCCAAGAGCACCAGCTATGAGCAAAGGGCTCTGTATGACTTGATTTGTTCTGGAGAGAGTCCAGTGGAGGCCACAGAGATGATGAGGGGCTGGAGCATCTCCTGTGTGAGGAGAGGCTGAGAGAGCTGGGACTGTTCACCTGGAGAAGAGCAGCCTGAGAGGGGATCTGATCAATGTCTGTAAAGATCTGAAATGTGGGGGCCAAATGGATGGGGCCGGGCTCTTCTGGGTGGTGCCCAGTGACAGGACAAGGGGCAATGGGCACAAACTGGGACACCA
>NW_010328637.1:16685-23673 GCF_000700745.2 Antrostomus carolinensis
GAACCTGCTTTGGCAGGGGGGTTGGACTGGATGATCTCCTGAGGTCCCTTCCCACCCCACCATCCTGTGATTCTGTGATATCATTCAGCTGGAAAGCTTTGATCATCTTTGATTGAGAGCAAAAAACTTCAGGGAGCAGCCAGACACCCTCTTGCTATCCATGAAGTATGTAGCGTAGGTATTTCTCTCAGAACTGGCCAGAAGATGATCCACTATCAACTCTGCTCAGATAACTCCTAATAAATTCACAGGCATGGCATTTTTGTTGCACTTAATTTGGAAGAGCCAGTAACTGTTTCAAAAGATACCTGATGCCTCTTCAGCATATCCAGTCCTAGAAGCATGTCCATGGGCTGCTCTTCGAGGATTGAGAAGGAGCACGCCAGGAAATCCCCTTCAATCTGGACCTGAGCTGAAAAGCAAAGGAGAAATGTTACCACCTTGAAAGTGCAACAAATCTACTTTCTGCTCTTCCCTCTCCTGGGAAAGGTCTGCTCAAAGCTGCTGGGTGAATCTGAAACCAGAGCTCCGATGTACTGATTCAGTCACGGAAAGTCGAGCCTCGTGCAAACCCCAGGGACTTTCAGGCCTGCCTTAGTTTCAGGTAGTTAATTATTTTAAAAGCTGACTTGCTGTAAAGCTTTAAGAATTGCTTATCTAAGCCTCCAAGCTAGAGGAGCTGCAGACAGTTCATTAGAGCACAAGTCTAAGAAGACACAACAGTGAAATTAATCAATTTTCCTTCCAGACAATAAGGACAATTTTTTTCTCATTCAGAAAACCTGCACAAGAGCACAGCCAGCCTTCTCTTCCCAAAGGAATATGAAACACCCCACTGTGCAGGAACCCTTCCTGAGCAGCTCATACTGCCCACGAGTCCCACCCCAAACAGGGAAGATCCTGCTATTTCCCATTATCCCTGTTTTTTGCACCCAAAACGAACGTATAACCTGAGCTGAGGACTCCCTCACCTAAAAGTGTAAAGTTAATTCCATTTAAAAAAGCATTAAATGAGACAGGAGCCAGATTACTGTGCCCAAGACAAACAAACACACTGCAGATGCACTTTTCTTTTACTCGGCGGGAGTTTCTAACAATTACATCATTAAACCAAATACTCCTCGGTGCCAAGATCCTGGGAAATGCAGTCAAACTGCTGCTAAAGCTGCCCCCAGAGAAGAAAGCCAGTACTCACCTAAGTGCACTCTACCAATGATTTTCTGTGTCCCTACACCTTTAGCAATGCCAGCCCATCGCCGATCTACCAGCCTCATGATGTTGCACCTTTCAGCACAAGCTTGGCTCATGATGGTCATCTGGGCACCTACCAAGAAAAAAAAAAAATCATGTTAAGTTCTGACAGCTCATCATAAATTAATATTCTCTCCTGGAAGGGCTTAAGATCTTGCACTCAGCAGCTGGGAAACCACTCTCCCCCCCATCAGCATTAGGGCTTAAAAGCTTTCTGTGAATCCCACTGCGCTGAGCTGACTGTATACGCACAGATCAGCACTGACAGTAAAGGACCTGTTACTGTGGAGCTGGAATAACCCCAAGTATAACCCCAACCCTTAAAGGATGGGAATCACTGCGTTAAAGGCAGGCAAAATCCCTCCTGGTCTGTAAAACAAAGCATGACACACGTGTGGCAGTGATCTCTCTGGCATCAGAGCCCCAGGAATTCTCACAGGAGCCTTGATGTGGCATGTTGAAGCGCTCACGTGTGCTGCTTCTCTCAAGAATTTGCTCTGTTCACCCCAAACAATACCCAGGCTGCTCTCAGGTTTTAATTAGGTGCTTCAAAATTTTGGAACACAGTCCTTTATGGTGGGTTTTTGGGACAAAACTTCTGGAACATTTACTGCCTCTCTCAGTGAGGGAGAGTGTGGAGAAAGAGATGAAAACGGGGACAATTCACCTGAGTCAACAAAGGCTTTCACGGGATGGCCATTGACTTTGCAGTTAATATACAGCATCACCACTTGGCCAAAACTCTCAGGAGCCTCTTCCATTGCTATCGTCATATTTTCTTCAATGTTTTGTTGCCTGAATTTAACGAAGAAGAGAGGAAAAAAATCAGACCTTCCATCAGCCAAACCTTATATTAGAAACAGGTCTGGTAATCCCACCTGCTGCAGCTCACCTTACAAACAGCAAATTTAAACCACAACAAGGATTGCTTCGTTAGCTCAACGTAGGCTTCTTAGCAGGGGATTGCTACTAATGATCTCAGCTTAATCCAGAGACACCAAGTCGCTTCCCAGCAGCTGTGAAGACAGCTCCTTCCAAGGCCTTGCCTAACTCATGCTACAGCACCAGACGACCTTCTGTTTGCAGCAGAAAGCTGTCACCAGAGAGTTCACCTGGAGAACTTGCACGTGAAAACCCTTTGTATTTATTAGTCACTCTACGATAAAGCGCTGAGGGCACACGATGAAGATGTTGCCAGTAGCTACAACACTGGAATCCCACACAGCAGCTGAACATTAAAATCTTCCAACGTTTCCCTCGTATCTTTCTTTTTCCAGGCATAGGAAGGGAGGGAAGTGAGACAAACTGCAGCAAGACCATCACCATGACCACAAGCTTTTGGTGCAAATTCAAGCCTAGAGAAAAAACACTCTTCAAGAAGCCCACCACAGCCCCTACAGTCATCTTGGGAGCGATGGGTATCTGTAGTGACTGCATCTGAAACAGCTTTATCTACCAAAAAGGAAAAAGGGCTTCCAATTTTGATGCCATTTCATTTTTTTCTCCTCACTATGGGAAGGGGGAAAAAAATTTCAGGCTCCTCTCTTACCCACCTTCTCTACTGTGGTGGCGTTCCCACAATGAGATGGGTAGATGTGGTTTCTTGACGGGGAAGGAACCAGTTAACAGCATGTGAGACCTGGCTCGCTTGGGAGCTACTTCCAGTCTGTCCCACTTCATACACTCGTGAAACAGAGCTCCACACATTGTCCTGGCTGTTATTATTTAAGTTTAAATCAGATATAGAGTGGTTAATCTTACGTTTGTTTTCTTGTCAAATCCATTATTCTCTTTTTTCCATGCTCGACTCTCTCTCCACCCAAGATACACTTGAAGGGCAGAGACGCAGCTCAAAAAATTTACGACGTTTGCAAGAGCTTCCAATCAATCTTGGGCAGAACGCATCTAATTAAGCAAAGAGTTCAGAGAAACTAAGTGAGGTGTGAAATCAGGGGACTGCTGATGGCTGACACTGGAACAGGTTGCCCAGGGAAGTTATGGATGCCCCCTCCCTGGAAGTGTTCTTGGCCAGGCTGGATGAGGCTTTGAGCAACCTGGTCTAGTGGAAGGTGTCCCTGCTGCTGGCAGGGGGGGTGGGACTGGATGAGCTTTAAGGTCCCTTCCAACCCAAACCAGTCTGGGATTCTGTGTCCAAACTGTTTCCTAACAGCTGCCCAGCCTTGGGCACGTCACCTTTATCTGTCCCCTCATTTATGGAAGAAGAAAAGCATTCCTGTGTCTCTGAGCAATGTTTTGCTATCTACAGATGGATAGTTTTCTACACTAAGCTAAGAATTTATCCAGCACCAACACCTTGTCAGTTGGAACACAAGAATGACTCTTACCACAAATGAATTTTGGTGATGACCAACTATGAGCCTGTATCTCAAAGACATTTCTTTATCAGGGAAAAAACCACCAGTCGTGTTCAGACTCAAGGTTTTATCACTCAGTGTAAGAAATTGAGCCGCAGCCCAGTGCAATGACATCTGGGAGGCAGCAAGAGGGAGCGAGCGCTGATGAGCGGAACGTATTTCTACAGAACATCTCTTCTGACAGCAGCGATGTTCAGAGGCTGGAATTAGCCAGAGAGACTAAACAATTAGCAGTATGTCTTGAAGGCAGCTGGGAGAAATGATGCCACAAGAAATGATGCAGAGCTCAGCTCACACAGTCACACAGGTCCAGCTCTCTGGTTCAAAACGTGCCTGAGACACCTCAGTGCCACCTCTCAAGAGGACCTTGGCTAAGTGCTCTCTTAATTGAAGCTCTTGTTTCTGAGCAGACCAGCTCAGAGAGCTCTGGGACATCCCACACGTGGACAGCAGTGCTGCCACCTCATGATCTGTGCTCATCTAAAGGACAGGGTGTGCCTACACGTCCTCAACTCCCAACCTTCCCACCTGCAAAGGTGGCTCAGAGCATTACCCTGCAGGCATCTTAAGGCAGGATCTAAACACACTCCTTACATCCTCCAAATGGAAGCACCATGGATGGAAGCACCCTGTGGAAAAAAGCACCGTGAAGACCTTCAAAGCCTGCAAGTGACTTTGGTTTCCTACCTTATGTCTTCTTCTATCTTGGCCTGTGCCTCGAGATCAAAAGGGTCAGCTGAATAGAGTCGGATCCTCTCTTGCTCCCGCCGGGCTCGGTCCTGCTGTTGCTCCAGCAACACCCTGGTGAATTTTTCTGCAGTAAGAAGGAGACACAGAAGTGCTTTTTGCTGGGAATTACTCTTACAAATCAAGTTCTGGCACAGCAAACTCTTCTTTTTTATGCCAGCATGCACTCGGGGGTGGACTCAGCAACACAGGCACAGAAGGCTTCATCTGAAGGCAGCATGGATGGACCTCAAAGGGTCAGTGGGAAACTTGGGAACCCACTGAGATGAAAAGCAACTGGACAGAGCTCCTTCTTGTGCCTGCTACCCAAACTCAGCACAATCAAACTCAATTTCCTTGTGCATACATTTTGATATGAAAGAAAAATGGAAAAAAACCACAAAGACAACAAGATTTAAAACAAAGAGCTGCCATTAAAACAAGAATTCTTCCTTCTATTGCGGCAAAAATTACCTACACAATATTACCAGCTGCAAAACCCGGAGATGAATGAGATCTGAAGCAGAAATCAGGGCTACAGAAAGGGCACAATTCAAAGGAGAAGCCTGAGTGCACGTGTATTTTGAAAAAGCTTCAGAGAAAAGCCAGCTTTCTTCGCCCTCGGTAAGACAACCCATCTACAAGAACAGCTTGCACACTCTATCGTGTGTGACACCCAGCAACCCCCAGGAAAATAACAGCCTGTGGATCCAGCAAAAGCAAAATGGTAAGACTTCAAAAAGACTAACAACAAACCCCACTTGAAACCCCAGCAACACAGAGGCAAAGACAGACATCGCAATCCCTGAAGCTGAATGCCTACCACTGAAATCAAGAGGTCCTAGGCAGGACACCTGCTTCACCAAGCTGAGTCACACATTTTAAGGACACAGATTGCAGATTCCCCACTTTCTGGATGGCCTCTGGCTATTTTTCACTACTTGGATGTTATTATGTACATTCCCAAAAAGACTTGGCAGTAAATTAAGTTCTGTAAACACAGAAGGTTGTGGGTTTGCTTCCAGAAATGCAGTTCTCATGATGAAGCGCTCTGGCTTAAAGGATGTTACATGTTCAGGAAGGCACTGGGTATGCTTTCTTGTTGGTTATTTTATTTTATTTTATTTTTAAATTAGGCTTCTGTATAGCAGGTGCCTTCTAAAGTGCTTGCAGTGCATCCAGCACAATCCCACAGCACCAATCTACGTGTGATTGGTGAACTGAATCTGTGCCCAAACACCGACAGCAGCACCACAGAACGATGAAAGCACAACCAGATCAAACCTCACTTGCTTCTACTACTCCACAGCGGCAATTTAGGACTAAAAACACACAATTGAATCCAAATTTAATGTGCACAAGACAAGACAGATCAGCAGATGAGCCAGTTGTGGGTGTTTTGGGTTTGACCTCTTGTTTCCTGTGCCAACAGCAGCGCATCTTCTCGAGGTGATGGGGAAAACATCTCCCCTACACTACAGATACAGCGCTCACAAGAGGTGTGAAGAGCTTGAAAGGATGTGGTGGTTTTAGCTCTGGGTATGAGCTAAAGTCAGAATTAAAAAAAGAAATTGGCTGATAATATCCATGCAAGTTCCCTTCCAGCTTCCTCTGATCGAGAGAAATCACTAGGATGTAACCTTGAAAATGGGAAAAAAAAATCTCCTGCTAGAAGCTCCTCCTCTTCATTCACTTCCCCAAACACAACAGGATTTATTTCATAGAATCCCAGACTGGTTTGGGTTGGGAGGGACCTTAAAGCTCATCCAGTCCCAACCCCAACACCTTCCACTAGACCAGGTTGCTCAAAGCCTCATCCAACCTGGCCGAGAACACTTCCAGGGAGGAGCAGCCACAGCTTCTCTGGCCAACCTGGGACACTGGCTCACCACCCTCACACCAAACAATTTCTTCCTCACATCTCAGCTCCATCTCCCCTCTGCCACTTTCAAGCCATCACCCCTTGTTGTGTCACTCCCTGCCCTTGGCCAAAGTCCCTCCCCAGCTTTCCTTCCTGGAGCCCCTTCAGGTACTGGGAGGCCACTAGAAGTTCTCCCTGGAGCCTTCTCTTCTCCAGGCTGAACAGCCCCAACTCTCTCAGCCTGTCCTCACAGCAGAGCTGCTCCAGCCCTGGCATCATCCTCGTGGCCTCCTCTGCACTGGCTCCAGTAGCTCCATGTCCTTCTGCTGTTCCTAACTAAACATCTTGCAGAGGTTTAGAACCACATCTTCTGATGCCCAGACCACTCTGTTTTCCTACTGAAAGCACACTAAAGTTCAAACCTTTTATAATATGAAGAGTGAGGGACCATCATCAGCCGCTCACTTGCGGAGGAAGTGAAGGACATGCTACTAAGCTTCAACTGTGCCCAGAAGATGTGAACCCTTTCAAGATTTACAGATTATAACTATTCCTATTGGAAAAACTCCCTAAAGCCAGCATTTACTTGCTCATTCTCCTCTCCCATTCTGATGACCACTTCCAAAGCAGCTAACCACTACGGACAGAGCTGGTTTCAGAGCACACTGCTCTCTGTTGAGGTCTCAGTGGGCTCTGGGATGCAGCAAACACAACAGCATTATTAGAAAACGTGCATTCACAGAGTCACAGAATATTATTAGGGATTGGAAGGGAC
>NW_010328638.1:0-3662 GCF_000700745.2 Antrostomus carolinensis
CTTTCCAACCCAACCCATTCTATGATTCTAAGAGATCTCCCACCGTGACCAGAAGCGGGTTAGCAGGAGCTGTCAGCCTGGCACCCAGCCATTCTGCAGAGTGATGGGACTCTGTGAGGGTAGGAGCACTCATCTTCTGCCTAAAATCTATACCTCAAGGTTCCTCTTTCCATAGTTATCTAAGAAAACTATCCTCCATCCTCAATGTTGTCACGTACTAAGCTGAGGAGACAATACAGATCAATGTCAGAGATGCTCACGTCTCCAGATTTAAGAAGCCTGTGTCCTTTGTCTGCCATAACCTTGTCCCTCAGCAAAGGTCATTTTCAGTCTCCACTTGGATTTGTATCAGAAACGAGACTCACTATGTGCACACTGAAGTTTCAAATGCTCCCCCTGCCATGAGTTTCAACAGTGAAGCATCAAACAGCAGCTTACCAGAGCTACCTGAGGTCTCCCCAGGTAGAAACCCACAAGCATCCCAGTTCCTCATACAGGAAGAGACCTCTTCTTTCTTTACACTTTTAAGAAGAGCTCCCTGTGCTGCACTGGAAGCAGTTTTGAAAGCAGACAGAAATCAGGAAAGGATTTTAAAAGCCTGAATCACATATATTTTTCTTAACCCTGGCAATGTTACCACCCTGCACACAACAGCCAGCTTCTGGACAGCACAAAGACCCACCTACGGAGAGCTTCTCGGCTTGACTTCTCCTCACCATAACTCCTGCCACTCACCTCGCCCGAGTAACTGTATTTCCCTTTCAGGATCTGCCGGTACAGACGGGTGCGGTTGTCATCTTCAAAGGGCATCGTGCCGCTCAGGAGAATGTAGGAGATAACGCCCAGCGCCCACATGTCCACAGAGTTGGTGTAGGGCTTCCTGACCAGGATCTCGGGAGCAATGTACTCGGGGGTCCCACACGTGGTTTTCATCAGGCAATCGTCTCCCTTCTTCCGAGCACTCGCCAGCCCAAAGTCCGTGATCATGATTTTGGAATCCGTTCCCGGGTGGTAGTACAGCAGGTTCTCTGGTTTCAAGTCCCGGTGCGTGATCCCCAACGTGTGCAAGTACCTGACGCCATCCAGCACCATCTGCAGCACGCGCGTGGCGTCCCTCTCGGTGAAGGACCCTTTAGCGATGATTCGATCAAACAGTTCTCCTCCCGTTGCCAGTTCCATCACCATGTAGACGCGGTCCTGGGTCTCAAACACCTCGATAAGCTGGATGATATTGGTGTGCCGCACCCGCCGCAGCACGCTGAGCTCCGACTCGCACACTTCCCTCCCCTCCCGGTATTTGGTCTCGATCATCTTGATGGCGTAGGGCTGCTTGGTGGCTTTGTGCTCCACCCGAACCACGCGGCTAAAGCTCCCTCTCCCGATCAGAGCTTTAATGTCGTACTTGGCCGTCACTCTGGGGTCAAACTTGGCGCGGTATTTAGCCACCTTGTTCTTACGGGGCTCGGGCTGGTCCACGTGGGCAGGGAGGTGGTTCCCAGGATAGGGGTTAGCGTGACGGGGAGGTGAGGGGGAGCCAGCTTTGATGACAGTCCCGCAGTCATCTTTGATGAAATGTTTGTATATATCACTGTAGCCTGTGTAAGGTTCAACTTTTTTAACCAGGTCTAGCTGGACATCTTTGGGGGGCTCGGGAAGCACTTTGCTGGTCCCACAGCCCATCACTGAATGGTGTTAATTCCTTATCAAGGCATTTTCCCAGGGCAGAAGCAGCAGCAACCACATCCGCGGCAATTCCCACATTTGAACCTTAGGAAAAGAATAAGAAGAGAGAGATAAACAGGAATCAAGGCAGCAAAGTCTCAAACAGGAAAAAAAAGCCGGTGGTTGGCGTCTCAATGGGGTCATCCTACTGCAAACTAAGAGTTTGGGACTTTCACTGAACCTTCCACAGATCATGCACGGCGTTTTGCTGCCTTCACCACACACCAGTGAAGACAGTGCCTATAAAACACAGCCATGGGCCGCACAGATGCCCGTGGAAATCACAGACTATCTCTTGTTATTGAGCATAGTTTCTTTACTGCTCCCAGCTGAGCACCGAATCAGAAGAGTCACAGAATAGAATCACAGAATCTCCTGGCTGGAGAAGACCCCTGAGATCATCGAGTCCAACCGTACCTGTCCACTGCTAAACCAGATCTCCAAGCACCCCACCTAGCCATCTTTTAAGCACCTGCAGGGATGGGCATGGAATGATTCCAGAGTGTGGAGTGTGCCAGTCACAGAAAGCACTCTCTATACTGCACTCACAACACATGTACATCATTGAACCAATTCACAAACTAATGATGCCAAAACACCAACCACTTCACAGCCCAGAGGAGTCTCCATTCTCTACCTGAGGACGCTCTCCCTACGATTTCATTGACCTGCAGACACTCTGTGAGTTCAGTGCTGTGCAAGCACTGTGTGCCTCGTGCTCCAGAAGAGTACTGACCACTTACACTTAGTTTTATTTCAGTTTCTCTGAGCTTAAAGCACTTCAAACGAGGCAAGTGATCTCTTTTAACAGCATGGGCATGGTAAGCCAGGCTGTGAGGTTACAGCCTGTTATTTCCTTTGCAGGAACTGGATGCTTGGGTTAAAACCAAGCACACAGACAAGGCAGGAGCATTTGACATCCTTTAAGTTCTCATCCTTCTGATTTGATGGTAATTGGCTCATGCGTACACACCCTCAGCCTGGTAAAACGAGTCAGCATTCCTAAAATATCTGGCAATACAAACAAACCTCTTTAAGGTTCATTTTTCATACAGCCTGTGCAAAGTTTCAATGAAGCCAAGGGGACTGCAAGTATTTTTTCCCCACAAATGTAAATTAAGAAACATGCTTCCGAAACGAAACAAAGCGAGCGGTTTTGACCAAACCACTGAAAAGTGCATTAAATCCTCCACTAAAATCACAGGAAACAACATAGCTGTAGAACATCTTGAGAAGTCACCTGGTCTAGCTCTCAACCTCAAAACAGAATTAATACTACCTACATTATTCCTGGCAAATGTTTCCCTGAATTGTTCTTAAAACTCTCCAGTGATGAGATCTGCAATGTCCCCGATATACCTGATTCCGAAGTGTTCTAGTATCATCTCGTTAAATAAATTAATGCAGAGTTTAGGAACTGCAACAACATTAATATGGAAGATACACAATGAAATCTACAGAATAGTTGAGCTTGGAAGAGACTTCTGGAGATCTTCTTGCCCAGCCCCAGTTGCTCAATAAAAATCAAACTAAGGAGAGTCAAACATTTCCCTTAATTTGGGTTCATTTGCTCAACTTTGTAAGACAGCAGCCACTCCAGATCTTACAGTTCTGAAATTTCTCACTAGAAAGCCCACAAAGTACCTCAACAACTTACTCACTTAACAAATCTTCCTATACTTTGCCTTATATTGAAGTCGTAACGGCGTCTTAAACACATCACTGCTGCGCTCCTGGGGATCAAAGAAACCGTGCAGGAGACAGGGAAGATGGAGACAGAGGCACACAGGTTTGAAGATGGATTTTACCAACTAACTCACTGCATCCCCTGCAAAAAAGCGGCCCTTATTTAACCAGAGCAGCTTTCAGCTAGCAATTCCCTCATTCTCCAAAGCCTGAGAAACCAAGATGAGTGTGGTGGTTGCACTGGGCTGGCAGCC
>NW_010328639.1:0-4828 GCF_000700745.2 Antrostomus carolinensis
AGGAATTCTGTGGTATTTAAGACCTTCTCTTTTTTGTTTTAAGTTTGGGACAAGTTTGCCCCCATTCCCACAGACCCAGGGCAGTGGAAGATGCACAACTCAAGTGTCCTTGTGGTCTTTTCACTTCCCTCTTGTTTACTGTTTCCCATCAAATACAAGGAGACAAATTCTGTCCTTCAGACACAGAAGGACATTACACCACCTGTGTCTTCAAACAGCTGAGCTGACACCCTCTATAAACCCATTTATATGCAATGTTGCAAAAACAAAGCCAGAAAAAGGGAGGGATTTATAATCGTGTTTCCAGCTATTAAAAAAGTAAAAAAAAAAAGGATGTTTAATGCAATATTATGAGTTTTTTAGATGCCAAAATCTACACCATGTACATATTATTTCTTCAAAAGGAAAATACAAAATTAAAATTAAAAAATAATAATAATAAAAAGCAGAATAACCAAGGGTAAAATGCTTGCTGGGACATGAGAATCAACTCTTATGAAACACCCCTCGCTTGGCAGTCAGTGAGCTGCTTTCACATGTGTTTGTTTGGGGTAGGCTGCCTTGGGTAACCAAATTGTTTCTTTGTCAAGGTCATTACAAAGCCATCATTATTCATCCTCTGTAACCTTGTTGAAAGGCAGATCTGATCCGCAGCAGTGTAAGTAGAAGGAAAAAAAAATCAAAACAAAACACAAACCTCCAGGGAATCAAGAGTTTAAGTCACTTCAGCTGTTACAAACATGACTTCCCTGCTCCTCTGCCAGGTCAGCACTTTCCCAGCGGCGTTATGGGTGTCCAGTGCTGGAGAGCAACCCAAGGAGCTCCTCTCTTGATGACTTCTGTGCGTTCATATTTCACACAATTCCAGAACCAAGACTCTAAATCAGGGGCTAATCCCAAGCAAAGGGCTTTAATTTATTGAAAATATTGCTGCTTTTACTATTTCAGTTTCACAGCCAGAGGAATCCCTAAAGCAATAACTATTCTGCAACCAAGAACTCTGCACCAGTAGGAACATCTCCCTGGAGTAGGAACATCTCCCTGGAGTGCTCTCCATCACCTCCTGCCCATGTAAACAGACCTTGAGCATCACAAACGCCAAGGTGGATCTTTCAAGGATATTTAACTCCAGTTCACATTCCTAGAGCAGTACAAACAAACAAACAGCCCTGGAAAGATGCGTCATCCAAAGGACCTTTTCTGTTCTTAGCTTTACAGAGAAAAAAAAAAAAAAAAACCAAAAAAACCCAACAAAAAACACCCCACACCAAAAACCAACAACAACAAAACCACAAAGAAACAACTAAGTGCCCGGTAAAAGGTAGCAACAGCCACACTATCTGCAAAATAGCTGCTGGAGAGACATATTCAGGCAAAAAAAAAACCAACCACCACTGCAAACAGGCTCAGCAAAACCCAGTTTGCTGGTCTCTCAGTCTGCAAAAACACCAGTACATTCTGGGAGAGAGGGGAGAGCTTCACATGCCTGTGCCAGCTCAAAGTGGTACAGAGCTGTTTTATTTTCCTACTTGTATTTAGATATATGTCCAGGAAAATGGGACTTGAATCTCAAAAAGAAATCCAGGCAAACGTGAGTTGACTTCCCAGTCCTCATTCTCATCAGTGCTGAAAACATTAAAAACCAGGCTTTTTAAGGTCATTCTGGTCACGTAGTCTCAACTTCTGAATAACACTCACCTAGTGACTGCCACATTGAGTAGTAGCTCATGATTCTTCCAGGAAGACATCTCCAATTCAAGAGGTCCAAGTTCAACAGTGAACCACAAAATCTCCTGTAAACCCAAGATTTTGGCCAGGAGTACAAGTTTTAGCAAGTTCAGCTACACACCTTGAATTGAGCCCAATTTCCAGAGCATCAAAGCATGAGCACTTTATTTAACAGCATCTCAGTTTGAGTATCCAAATAAAACACTCAGCAGCTTTGAAAATTCTGGACAGTGGCTGAAATAATTATTTTATTCTTTGCAGGAGAAAACCTTCCTTCTCCTCTCATTTTTTTTTTGTGCAAGACAAATTTACTGAGTAAATTTTACATTTAAAAGTGACTAATACAGTTTAACAGAATTATTACAGAACAGCTGGTTCACTTGACCATGAGGAATACCCAGAAGAGAGTGCACGAGGACTTGTCTCTACCTGAGAAATTCAGATTACAGCAGGGTGTAAATGCAAAGCAAGGTAGTTGTTCCAGAATCTCTCTGTGGGATAAGCCATTTGTTGCAATTAGAAATGACTAATTGAGCTTCTCTGAGAGCATACCACCCAGGAACACACACCACCAAGTAAAACTATTTGATTTTCATTCACATTTATGTGTCTGAAACAAAAAGATTGACAGTGGGAGATGTAAGGAAGGAGTCGGAGATAACAACTCTGTCAAACCAAAGACCAAAATATCAGGGGAAATTATCTTCATTTTTTGGATGGAGAGAGAGAGAGACTCAAGACTCCAAACTCCTCTTCCTCCTCCATGGACTAGAAAGCAACATCTCATGGAGGTGAAGGGACCCTGGCAGACAGGACAGCATCCGCTCTCTCCTCCATTCCTTTAGGATCTGTTTTGTTCCCGGCCATCCCCACGAATCATTCCCTCACCCCTCACTCGTGCAGCTATTTCTGGCTGGGAAACACATCCTGACACTAAACAGACTCATCCCTCCAGCCAAACCAAACTCAGAGGGATTTGCAAACTTGCTGGGAAGCCAAAGAACTGTAAAGATGGAGCAAAGGTTTGTTTGATTAAATACAATAGCGAGGAGGTTGGGCAGGAAACGGAGAAGGAGGAAAAGCAAACGGTGGAGGTTTTCTGTAGATACAGGAGCGTTATTTGCTGATCCAGGCTTGGGGAGCCAGGGCAGAGCGGGAGGCTCCTTTACTTGCTCCTTTATTCCTTACCTGGGGAAAAGCAGGGGAACACAACACAGACATTTAGCTTTGTCCCATCTGCTATTGCCCGAGGTATCATCCAACCTCTCTGCCTCAGTTTCCCCATCACTACCTAACAGACATGCAGACCCCAGGAAGATTCAATATCACTGACTCCTTATCTCTCAGGCTGCAAGATCCCCAAAATACAAGAGTGTGCTGTACTCTGCATCACCCACTTCTCCTTTCAGTCAGACCAGCTGCAGGGAAGGAGCAGCCCAAGGGCAGGTTCATGATGTCCATCTCTTCACCCTCCTCCTTGGGTTTTACACCCCATGTTGGCCAGTAGCTCCTTCCAGTCTCTCTGCACTGGGAGCAGGCTCCTGCCCAGACCAAAGCAGAAGGATGTGACTGCTCTGTACCAAAGCCACCAGCAAAAGGATCCACCTCCCCATCGCTGTGAGCACCAGGTGCTCTGGGGTCCTTCCTTGGCATTTAGACCCATCACCCACAAAACAGCTGAAGAAGAGAGTGCTTGTGCTGGATGAAATTCCCCCGCTCTGCTCCAGGAAACAAAGAGCTCAAGGGTTTCAAGAGCGGGTCAGGGGCACAAAGCAGTCAGGACTGCCCAAAGGCAGACAAGCTCTGCTCCTCGAGCTGTGCTGTTTGCCAAACAGCATGTGTCTCCCAGCACCGCGGCTTCAGCATACACTGGCATCTGA
This sequence comes from Antrostomus carolinensis, assembly GCF_000700745.2. Classification (NCBI taxonomy): domain Eukaryota; kingdom Metazoa; phylum Chordata; class Aves; order Caprimulgiformes; family Caprimulgidae; genus Antrostomus; species Antrostomus carolinensis. Next base: position 3,609 of record NW_010328639.1, read on the forward strand.
GGTGAGAGCTCTCGCCTCCTCCCTCCACTCGTATGTGATTTCTGTCCCTCCTGTCACCCCCTCCAGCAGAGACAACCTGCAGCAGGGTCACCCTGGGGTGGTAAAACTGACCAGGAGAAAGCAGAGCAAGATTGTAATCTGCTGTGATGGGCTTGGTCTGAAAAATCTCAGATTTTGGGAGCTCCCTAACCAGGAAACTCCAAGGCACTCCAGCTACAGGGAAGACAGGGAGGGGGGAAGAAAAGATGGTGCCAAGGGCAGTTGAGATGGGATGTGAGGAAGAATTTCTTTGCTGAAAGGGTTCTGAGGCATCGGAAGGGGTTGCCCAGGGCAGTGGTGGAGTCCCCATCCCTGGAGGGATTGAAGAGTCGTGTAGACATAGTGCTGAGGGACATGGGTTAGTCGGGGACTTGTCAGTGTTGGGTTTATTATGGGACTCTATGAACTTAAAGGGCTTGTCCAGTCCAGACCATTCTGGGATATATTTTGGGTTTTCTATTCAACTTTATCCCAATTGCACTAATGGACAATCTTCCCTCCCTGCACCAACCTTGCCTTCCTTCAGGCTTTTATCATCCATTTTAAAGGCTGAGGGCACATTCACACTGACAATGAGGAGTGAAGTTTCCAGACAAATGTTGGGAGGACAAGAAGAGTTGGTTTGACCAGTTTTTGGAAGAGTGTAAAGTTTGTACTGTACCTTCACCTTGCTTATAAGAACCAGTGTAGTGTGCAGTGCAGTAGAAGAGCTCTGTTCACAAACAGATTTATTGCATCCCCTTCACCTCCTTACAGTCACCAAATGGTCCAGGATCAGACATGCTCCTGTCTTGCAAAAAGCATGAGGAAGCCACCTCATTCCTCTTGCATCCACACTGGTCACTTTTAACACAACTTGATTATTTTCTCTCCGAATACATGACCCTCTCCTTTGGCCCAGGCTATAGGACCCATTTTAAACCTCAGTCACTCCAGAGGAGAGAAATACTGGAAATATAAATATGAATAAGCCTACCCTGCCCATGGCATGGAAAAAGTCCTAACTTTATGTCTCTTTTACTGAGTTATTGAAATGAGATGAGTCCCTCTTAGATCAGCTGCTGCACTGCCCTATAAGAAAGTTCAGCTCATTTTTAAATCCTTTCTTACAACATGGACTGCAAACCCTACAAGGGCAGAAAGGTTGCTGCAGCCTCCATCCCCAACAGCAGCTCTCCCAG
>NW_010328640.1:0-15743 GCF_000700745.2 Antrostomus carolinensis
AAACCTTGCCACACAAACCCAATACAAAGGTAAAAGGGTTTCGTGGTGTGGGTGCAGCTCTTTGGTGCCATGTGGGAATGTTCCCAGATGTGTTTAATGTATTGGTATGGCATAGTTCATATTGCTGTCATCACAGACTGGTTTGGGTTGGAAGGGAACTTAAGTTCATCCAGTCCCAACCCCCCTGCCAGCAGCAGGGACCCCTTCCACTACACCAGGTTGCTCAAAGCCTCATCCAACCTTAATATAAAATTAATGTCATGTTTGAGTGGAAAGTAAACATTCTGCTTTTCTTACAGGACGTGAAGTTTGTCAACACTTTTAAGAGACTGGCAAGGTTGATCAAATATTGCTTCTACAGCTGTTGACACAGGAGAGGCAAAATGTAATAGCTGTATTACAGATCTTAGTTTTAACCTTTCTCTAGTCAAAATCCCCCAAGAATGGCAAAAAACACAGCACAGGCTACACACTGAGCAATGATGTGAATTTTCTTGAATAGACAATGAATAGATAGAGAAAGCTCATTAGCAATTGGCAGTCCTTTTTATTCTCCCACAGCATTGGGTTTCCATGAAGTGCCTACAACATCTCCAAACTGAGCTCTGTCCTTCAGACGTGGTGGTGCTTCTCCAAGACTTATGACTCATCTCATTTGTTTCTTGCATACTTTAGCACAGTTATTTATGTGGGTGACAAAGTGTACCAAGGAAAAGCATGAAGGTATGTCCATTCCCTTGCTTGAGAGCACAGGAACAGGCCTTCTCCCGGGACTGTGCTTTTAGGTGACTTCAAACCATCTCCCTCAAAAACTTTTGTTTACTTTTTTTTGACCTTGTTTTTGAAATGGCAGGGGAAATTAGTGAGTCATTGTGACCCAACACAAGAGAGACCTGGAGCAGCTAGAACAAGTCCAGAGGAGGCCACCAGGATGATGCGAGGGCTGGAGCAGCTCTGCTGTGAGGCCAGGCTGAGAGAGTTGGGGCTGTTCAGCCTGGAGAAGAGAAGGCTCCGGGGAGACCTTCTAGTGGCCTCCCAGTACCTGAAGGGGCTCCAGGAAGGCTGGGGAGGGACTTTTCACAAGGGCAGTTAATGACAAAACAAGGGGAAATGGGTTTAAGCTGAAAGACGGGAGGTTTAGATGAGATATTAGGAAGAAGTTCTTCACTGTGAGGGTGGTCAGACACTGGCACAGGTTGTCCAGAGAAGCTGTGGCTGCTCCTCCCTGGAAGCGTTCTCGGCCAGGCTGGATGAGGCTTTGAGCAACCTGGTCTAGTGGAAGGTGTCCCTGCTGCTGGCAGGGGGGTTGGGACTGGATGAGCTTTAAGGTCCCTCCCAACCCAAACCAGTCTGTGATTCTATGATTCTATGATCAAGTTATTTGAAGCAGGCAGCATATCAGACTTAACTGCTCTTGAGATCGATCATACTGATGAATAAATACTTTGATTATTATAGAAAAGTTATTTCCAGATGAATAGGGCCAATTAAAGGCGTGACAGTGAAGATTTGGAAGTTTGTCTGAACTGGGTATGGCAAGTGGGATAAGGCCCTGCTAATTACTAGTAAATAAAATCTCTGTGTGTTTTTTGTACTGCTGATCAACTCTTGACTGTTCCTGTGTCTTTTGTCTTCTGTGGGGGATTAAAGTTCAGATTTCCTCAAAATTTATTTTTCTGTTTTCATAATTTTTATGTAAAACTTCAAGGCAGTTGTGACGAAAGGTTTCTATAAATTTTGCAGTGTACAAAAAATAGACCTTTCTCAGCAAACCTATATTTTTAGGCTGTATCAACAAGGAATTAACAAAAACAAAGCCTAGCATTTGCTCTGACTCTCTTGGATAACCACTTACACCCCCCGGGCCTCAAAGCAGAATCACTCTGCTAGGCAAAACTGTTGGAAGATCTGTAGGTTGCCTCACTAATTTTGTATCATCTTCTTTAGTAGTTTGGGGTTTTTTTTTCCTCTGAGGGGTTTATCCATGGAGTTTATGCCCAGATAAATGCAGGGGAGTTAGAACTAGATGATCTTTAATGTTTTTTCCAACTCAAACTGTGATTCTAAATGTATTTTGACACAATTTTACTCAACTGATTTGGATTATTCAGTACACTTTTGAGAGGGCTTTTTTTACTATAATAAGGTTATCCCTGATACATGTGCTGATATGAAGTGTTTAATCTCCAGACTACCAGCCAAGTATACACTTAATAAATCCCAGAGCAGGTAAATAACCTACAGCCATACTAAGAAGCTCCAGCCTTGCATATGGCTCTGATCCGTGTGCCCTGTGGCGAGTGCCTCTGCGGACACGTCCACACTTGGCTGGTTGCCCTGGTCTCACTGGGTTTGTTTTATCTGTGCTGGCAGTTTTCAGTGGTGGACTGCACCCAGTCCATGTGAGATAAAGTTCCTGCAGGAAAGAGCTGCCTCCTCCACCACAGCTCCCCACTCTGTGATCTCAAGCTTCTCCACAAAGCTGAGTTTGGAGTTAGGTGGATACCAGGGTAGAAAATAATAATAAAAAAATATTAAGACATTAATACCTCCCCCTCAGGGATATTCAAAGCATCCCATTGCTTTTTCCTTAATGTCTCTTAAAGTTCAATGAAAGTGAATTTCCATTCACAAGAGAAGTTTGTGGAGAACATGTCCCAGACACTTCTATCATGTCTTCACACTGGGCATGATGGAGGCCTTTAAGTACCATTCAGGAGATGTCCAGTGGCTTGCAAGAATGAGATCTGCTCTGTATTTAGCACCTTTGCCTCTCAGGGCATGGTCTGAGTGCCAGGGAAGTCAGTAAAGAGACTCCCAATGACTTTGGTGAGCTTTGGATCAGACTCAAAATCACCAGTGAGTTACAAAGCTATTTAGGTTTTGGTTTGAGCTTTCTGTTTGTTTGGTAAAGAAGGAAAGCACTGGCATCTTCCCAAATATAAAGTCCTTCCTTCTCGGGAAGTCTATTGTGGCATATACAACACTGAAATATTTCTTAATGTCAGGCTTCCTCTGGCTCAGAGCCAAATACAAGGCCAATGATGCCCTGGAGAAGGGAGAAAAGATTCTTACATACCCAGTGTCCTCCTCTGTGGATGGTACAGAATGGATAGGTGGTGTGTGGCTTAACCAAAAACATACCTGCATATATCTGCAGGCCTGCTTTCTGCTGTTCACCTCTCCATAAAATCTATTTAATGTAGTTCATTCACTGGTTTCTTACGCCATAGAGAAAAATTCACAGCAATGGTCATTATCTAAACATGCTTGGTGATTTGGACTGTGGACATCTGAAACCCTGCCAAACAATCTCCAGGGGATTTGGAGAGGTGCTTTAGTCCTGTCTGATACGAGCAGTGAGGCAAGAGAAACTGAAATTGTTTTGCAGCTATTTATCTAGCCACAGCAGAAAAATGCGTCAGTCTCTATTGTTAATTTTGAACTACCTGCCAGTCTGGACTCTGTGAATGTATTCTGTGTGAAGTATTCAGTCTCCACCCTACAGCACCACTCCTTCTCTGACCACAAAGCACAGGTTATCTCATTTTTTTTTCACAAGATAACTCAGTGCAGTTGCCAGCTCAGCTCCAGTCTGGCAGTAAGGACTGGCGGCTTTTGCAGAGCAAAACAAAGTCCAGATCTTCAGAGATGTGACTTCCCTAAGAACAGAGGCGTGGGAAGAGGTGGGTGCTGCAGGGCAAGATTGACAATATCCTTCTGCCCATGGTGCAGTGAAGAACAGCAAAGCCAGGCTGCAAGAAACACCAAAATGAAGGACATCTGAAACCCAACCCTAAACTGGGGATCATCAATTAACAGCTCAACAGCGGCTCCTTAAGTTCCTACCTCACTTCTTTCAGTGTGAAGAGCCAGGTTGGTCCGTGTAACACCCAGAAAGCAAAGACAAGGCTCAGACTTACTGTGGTCCTGTAGTTCTCTCTTGGTCAGGAGCCATCTCAGCTGGTGGGGTTGCCTTGCCTGGAGAGTACCGAACCATGGGGCTGCCTGCCCTCTCCACCCAGCTTGCTGGAGGAGACCCAAAGGCACCACTCTTGGGACACAGCATGTTTCTGCAGTGACTCCTGAATTACAGAAGCAGCTTTGGTGGAGGAGTTCATGCAACCACAGCATGTCAGAAGAGGTCCAGTGCCCAACAGAAGCCCTGGCAGGCTTCTAGGTGGAGTCCAAGTCTTACTCCACCAGAAAGATCGTGAAAGGATATGCTTAACAAAAAGTTTCTGAGTAAAGCCTTTCCTTGATCCACCTCCACACTTTATTGATTGGCTGTAAACAGAAGAGATTATTCTGCCCTAATAAAAAAAACCACAGAGAGAAGAAAGCAATCAACAGAGGCAAACGAAGAGAGCATTTTAGTCTGAAACCCTTCAGACCAGCTTTACTTTTGCTGAAGATCTTAGCAGCATGATGCTGATGGAAGGATCTCCAGCAGTCACAAGGTAATCCAGAAATTTGTAATGTTTTTCTGCTCTAGATTTAAATTACAATCTCTTATTTTCTTAACTTTTTTTTCAAGCTGAAGGGTAAGACTGTGGTGCTCCTTAGGACATCTTACTGATGTGAGAAAAAGAGATGGTATCATGGGGGTTGGAGGACTCTCTTCAAGCAAGTGCTCTTCCATTTTCAGTAATACTCACCTCTCCTTGCACCAGGGGAAATTTCACATGAGTTCCCAAAACAGCTGTTGGGCCAGGATTCCAGGTTATTCACAGACACATGCACTAATGGATAAGAGGCAAAGCCTGGACAGTCTACTTCCCTACAAAATTATGCTGTCTGGTTTTACTGTCCAAGCTTTATAGAAGTAGAAGTTGTTGCAGATCCCTCTGACTGATGTCTATAGATGGGGGTAATGGTTGTAGTGACAGGACAAGGGGTGATGGTTTTAAGCTAAAAGACAGGAGATTCAGACTAGATGTAAGAAGGAAATATGTTAGGCTGAGAGTGGTAAAACACTGGCCCAGGTTGCCCAGAGAGGTGGTAGAAGCCCCATCCCTGGATGGGGGACCCATATTCCAGGTCAGGTTGGATTAGGTGGCCTTGAAAGGTCCCTTCCCACCCAAACCAGTCTGTGATTCTATGATTCTATGCCATATGCAATATTTCAGTCTGAGCAGCATTTCAGAGCTGGTATCATTCCTCATAAAAATTGACAGTGGGTTTGACTTGGCTTTTTTCCTATAAGATTGTATTTTCTTCAGTCACTCACTTTTTTCTTATGCAACCTGTGGCTGCACAGATTTTTTCACAATAATTCCATTTTAAGTTAAGTTTATTGATGCAAAGAGAGCAGAATTTAAAGTGCAACATCTAAGACTTGTTCTAAGACTTGTTCTTGTATCTAAGTAAGACTTTAGATACAAGCTATTTTGATAACTGAGAACATACTGACAGACAATTCATTCTTGTATTTATTAACTGGATGACATCAGGATATATCCTGTCTTTGCACATTTCATTTTTATGCTGGAAAAGGAGCTAAGATAGAATAAAATAATTATTTGAAATCTGCGTATCACAGATATGATGCTGGGTATCTGTGTGCTTGTCTGTGTGTTTGTGTGGCAGTATTAGTACGAGGTGACACCTGAATGTGACTTCAGCACTTGTTTTTTATCTTTTATACTCTCCAGTAATAAGGCATGTCGTAATTTTAAGCTTTTACACGAGGAATATTATCATGGTGAAGGCATAAAACAAAGACGTAGAAGATCTGCTTGAAATTCCCAGCCATGCCACAGACTTTCTGACTGATGTAGAACAAATGGTTAGCCTCAGTTTCCCTGTCTCAACCATCGGTTAATGATCCTTCCCTGCCTGACACACTTGCTGGAAAGAAAGCTTCACTCACCATTTTGAGAAACTTGGTGCTTGAATGAGGGTTTTGGTAACAAATAACATTAGTGTGGTAAAGTAATGTTGTTATTTGCCACAAAGCAAGAAACTGTATGTTGGTCCTCCGCTATCTTTCCACCAAGTTGTTGGTCATTCCTAATTACTTTCTTATATGATGGCTGAGATTTTTTTACCAGAGTTAAGCACTCCACTTCTGGAGACAGTGAAAGAAAAAGTATGACCTGGGCTTGAGAAATTTGGGTTCAATTACCTTTTCTGCTAAAGTCTCCCTCTGTGTCCTGGGGCAAATTGGCTGGGGTTAGATAAAAGTGCGTGCTAGATGTGCTCAAATGTGATGCCACAGCCGTTGTGCACACCAAGATTAGATGCCATAGCCAAACATGAAGTCAAACTCCAGGCACCTGGGGAAGCTCACTGCCTTAAAAGAAACATTCAGGTTTTTGATGTCAGATTAAATTCTGCTTTTGTCCCATCTTGCTTTGATTCCCAGTCTGCAAAACAGCGATAGCAGAATCTGTCTCACAAGGAAGTTGTAAAGATAATTCTCATTAGAGATGGTGTAATGCTCAGATGTCATAAATGGGTCTAAAATATATGTGCTGATTTTGATTAAACTGCGATCTGAATGTCTGTTGGCTTTCTTTTTCAGGATGGTCCATCCTGGTGAAGAAGGTTTCCACAACATGGCAGTCTCCAGGGAAGAAGGTGCTTTACTTTCCTATCTGTTAGCATTTCAAATCTGTTTTGCAGTGTTTATTTGGATAGTAACACTACTGAGAGGCCCAGGCAATAGCAGTGTCACCAAGTACCTGAGATTAGCAGATAAAGAGTGTTGGATGGGATCAAAATGTACTAATGAATTAGCCATGTTAGACCCATTTCTGTTGGGGTTTTAGAGAGGGAAGAATGGTGGAAATAAAAAGAGCTGTTGCAGCAGAAGAGAGGAGTGGGAGACTTGGAGGCAGGGTAGGTAGGGGACATAAGACTAATTTAATTCCTTTAAGTTTGGAATTAAATGCAAAAGCCAAAAAGGATGGAAGGAGGTTAAAAAGGGTGGAAGAAAATGGAAAATGCTGGCTAGAGAGGCAGTGAGATTCAGGATCCTGCTATGGCTTTCCTGGGAATAGGTGGATAATAACTTGGGAATAACTTTGTGGTCTAACAGTGCAGGGCAGACTTTCTGAAACCCTGTGAAGCAGTTCTGCTTTGTACTTTGATAGATAAAGACCTTTGAGTTAATTAGCTGAGCTGTGAGATTTTTGAAGAAGAAGTAGTTCCCAGGAACGCCCTCCTAACGCAGAGCTGGTCACCCCCCTCCATCCATGGTTTGCAGCAGGAAAATCAGTATTTTCAGCCTGTAACAACCTGGGGTCTTTTCACAAAAGGTTGCATTTCTTAAAGCTATTTTTGGCAAAACTCACCTGTGGTTTCTGTACTCTCTTCAAGCTTCACCACCATCTACTTACGAGATTGTCATGCTGTCTCTCAGTGGAAGCCTCTTACTGTTGGTTGCCATCAGCGTAGCAATAAGTGTTCTCCGGAGGTGAGTGTTGGGGCAGTAGGAGAGGACCCAGGGTTACCAAGGAAATGTGTGCAGCAATTAATTCCTCCAGGAGCCAACTGTGATCAAAGAGCCCATGGGAAGAGTCTGCCAAACCCATATTCTTCTTGGGGTCCTCCTTTGTGCAGGCTCTTTCTCCATCAGCCTGCAGTAGGGTTCATTAACCATGGTTGGAGAATTGCTAGGGTGGGTGCTTGGGTCATACCAATTTAGACTCACAGAATCATTTGGGTTGGAAATTTGGACACAAATTGGATTGTTGAGTCCAACTGTTAACCTGACTGCCCAGGCCAACTCTAAACCATGTACCTGAGCACCTCGTCTACACATCTTTTAAATACCTCCAGGGATGGGGACTCCACCACTTCCCTGGGCAGCCTGTTCCAATGCTTGACAACCCTTTTAGTGACAAAATTTTTCCTAATGTCCAATCTGAACCTCCCCTGGTGCAACTTGGGGTCATTTCCTCTTGTCCTGTCCCTTGGTCCTTGGTTGAACAGACCCACCCCCACCTCTCTCCACCCTCCTCCAAGGGACTTGAACAGAGGCAGAAGATCTCTCCTCAGCCTCCTTTTCTCCAGGCTCAACACCCCCAGTTCCCTCAGCTGTTCCTCATCACACTTGTGCTCCAGACCCTTCCCCAACTCTGTTGCTCTTTAGGGCAATGACATTTGGTTTTGTTTTGTTTCTGGACCAAGTTCTCCCCCTCCCCAGATTTTATTGAAATGCATATTATATGTATTGAAATTTTACTGAGGACAATTAAGATGCCCAAGCTGCTAATTTCTCACTACTGCCAACATTTTCATTTTTTTGAAGAACAACGTGCAGTCATAACAAGAGGGACGTTCCTTGAGATGTTTATTTCTATGATGAGAAAGTAAACAATATGTTTTGAGAAATCTCTTTGAACAAATATTCAGCCTTAGTTTGAATGCAGCTAGGCAAATGGAGGAGGGTGATGGGTTCGTAAGATATGTTTTATGCTTAAAAACAGAAGATTAGGGGGAGAGGGAAAGGCCACCTCCATAATTAATCAGCTCTATCCCAGCTATCAGTTCTGTACTGCTATAAGTTATATAATGATGTTATTATAGAATCATAGAATGGTTTGGGTTGGAAGGGACCTTAAAGCTCACCCAGTTCCAACCCCCCTGCCAGCAGCAGGGACACCTTCCACTAGACCAGGTTGCTCAAAGCCTCATCCAGCCTGGCCTTAAACACTTCCAGGGAGGGGGCATCCACAACTTCCTTGGGCAACCTATTATTCATTGGATTGGGTTCAAAATACAAACAGCTCTTCATGCTTATCTAACACCTAATGATTTGTTTTGCTCCATTTCCATTGTGCCAGGCGCTGCATATCAAATTATTCCTCCAAGGACCTCAGTACACCTGTGGTGGTGGAAAATACCACAGTGACGAACAACAGCTCTGATAAGATTCCAACGGTGGGTTTGACTGGCCCAGTGTGTATAAGTTACATTTCTGACAAGCAAACTACATCCTCAGATTTTGCCATCTCTGAAGAGAAAACTTCCATTTTTGATTTACCGTTCTCCTTTGCTGACTCGATAACACCCCCCGATTCAGCACCAGAGCAGTGATGGCCCACAGCATCTTCCACCTGCAGCTTTCTTCTGGAGAGAAAAGCAGATGAAGGACTTGGGTGTGTATGCTGGTGAGCTGACACACTTCATTTCCTCCACCATAGCTTTGCACTGCAAACTCATACCACAACAGTATTAGAAAATGAAGGAAAATTGATTTTTATTTCGTCTTTTTTTACAGAAGTGGAGAAAAAGCATAGATAGATGTACCTGATCTCTGAGATGTGTTGTTAAAAATTTACTGTAGAGACATACATCTTTCCATACTATCTCTTTCTGTGGGATGAGTCATGGGAAAAAAAAAAATGCAGGGGGGGTATTTCTGGTAATTTTTACAAAGATTTCCCAGTCTCTCTGACTCACACATGAATCCCACGCACTATGCTGAGACCTAACCTTTTGCACATGGTTTCCTACTGCTGTATGACTCTGTGGCTATGCTAACCTTATTGGACAGATTGCAATCTCTTAAATTACCAGGTCTGTGATTATTTTTTTTTTTAATCTGCTGATTTTTACAACCTGCAGGAAAATACCATCTATTAATCTTTAAACTGAGTGCTGCAACTTTCCCAGCACCGATGACCTCTGCTGTTGGCATGACACCAGCTTGCTAAGGAACAAGGCTGGCTGTTCTCCCCATTCAGGTGACAGTTACAGGGGACAGATTAGAGACTGGATATGGAGAGGGATAGGTGCGCTCCCTGGATCTGGCCAACTTCATACCCTTTGCTAACTGCTGCTAGAAACCCTGCAAGAGCTGCAGGATGTATAAATTTCCATCTATCTTTCCAACTTCCTGGGCCTACCTCCTGCATGTTTTCCATGCAAGTAGATGGGAAGTTGAAGGAAGCAGAGAAAAGCCCTTTGACCATGGTCCGTTCCTCCTTTGTGCTCACAAATTGCAGAGCACTGAACGTATCTGCAGGGTTGTTAAGGCACTTGAGAGATGCCAACAGGTTGGAAGGGCGGTTGGCATCAGTGACTGTCCCTTAGCTAACCTTGCTGCAAGTAATGCTCTCAGGGCTTGTGTTTTCAAACAGGAGTCGTAGAATCATAGAAGGGACCCAAAAGGATCATCCAGTCCAACTCCTGTCCCTGCACAGGACAAGCCCAACATTCAGTCCATGTGTCTGAGGGTACATGTTGGCCAAATGCTTCTGGAATCTTGTCAGGCTTGGTGCCATGAGCACCTCCCTGGGGAGCCTGTTCCAGTGCTCCACCACCCTCTGGGTGCCTCAAGAACCTTTTCCTCATGGCCAACCTCACCCTCCCCTGCCACATCTTCCTGCCATTTCCACTATCACTAGTCACCAGAGAGAAGAGATCAGCACCTGCCTCTCCTCTTCCCCTTGTGAGGAAGTTCTAGACTGCAAACAGACATAATCTCCACCAAATGTATGAACAGGAAGGCTGCAGCCTATGAATTTCCTCCTCTTCCAGGATTAGATGGGGCCAGCCCTTCACTGGGAAAGCTCTTGATGGAGAGTCTGGCCCCAGCTGGACACACTGTGGATCTTTTCTCCTCTGACATCAGGTGTATTCCCATTCAAAATATTGTTACTGGTACCATTTTCCATGGTCAGATGAAAACATGTTAGCACATCTGCGGTGGCAAACAGCAGCTCCTTGCCTGTAACAGCCTGTGCTGCCTCGGTCTCCCTCTTTCCATACCTGTATTTAGTGATCTGCTCCTGCCTGTCCATCCCCCATAACAACAGCCTCGGGCACTCCTTCTCTTTGCTCTCCTTCATACCCCCACTCTTTCTTCACGACACATGTCAGCAGTAAGGCAGGACTAAGAAGAAACTTCCAATTCTCTGACAAAATCTGTTTGTTTTCTTGCTGCCCCACTCCCTCATGTTGTCTTGCTTTTGATATCCACTGTTTTCCAGCTGAAACATGGACTGGAAAATCCCTGTGCCTGTCATCTCTGAAAAATATCTATATGGTACCGAGCATAACAGGCTTTGGTTCTGGATGGGTGTATTCCAGCAAACGGTGACTTGGGGGGAAGATGCCAATAATCACAGTATAATATAATGTAACATAATAATGTAATATTGCACTAATGATAATACCAAGATGAAGAGCAGTGTGTGTGTGTCTGTGTGTGTGTGTACCTGAACTAGACAACAAATGACATTTAAAGGCTGTTAGTTACAGAGCCAAGCATGATAAACTTAGGAAATGGCATCAATAAATTTAGATGTAAATTCAGAATTCTGTATTTATTTTCCCTTTGTCCTTCCATCTCCTGTTGTGTATGGAGCCATATTAACATAATCTCAAAGTACAAATCTTGGGAAACCTATCAGGCTGTGTTTTTGAAGGGGATGGATATTCACTTTCCAAGTAGAGATGATACTGTGCAGCACACTCAAGAGTCACGGACAGGACAAAGATCTTTTCTGTACACAGCTCCTGAAGGGTAAGAACCAGATTACTAATTCTCTCAAATGTACGAAGCCTTCTTGCCTTCCCAGCTTTGCTGGTTAAAACAAACAACTGGACATTAAATCAGCTGAATATCCAAGTTGTGCTTAGAAGAGATGCGTTCCGTCGGTAGGACACGTCGTTGACCTTTGCAGCAGTTTGGCAGTGCGATAGGTGTGAAGACTAAAGGATAACAAAGGCTTTTGTTTAACTGTGAAAGGTAGCCATGGGATTTATTTATAGCACCTAACTGAGCCACAGAACCTACACATTTTCACCTATACAGGATTTTTCAGTTAGTAGAGTTACTCATGGTAGAGGCTGGTCCATGGTAGGCAGGTGTAAGGATTCAACTTTGTCATTCAGTACCCCACTCCACATCGTGCAATGGTTTGTGTCCGTTCAGAGCCCTTAAGGTAAAACCATGATGCAGCAAGTTGCTTTCTGGACTCTGAGGATGAATATTTCATAGAATCATAGAATGGTTTGGATTGGAAGGGACCTTAAAGATCATCCAGTTCCAAACCCCCTGCCAGCAGCAGGGACACCTTCCACTAGACCAGGTTGCTCAAAGCCTCATTCAACCTGGCCTTCAACACTTCCAGGGAGGGGGCATCCACAACTTCCTTGGGCAACCTGTTCCAGTGTCTCACCACCCTCACAGTGAAGAACTTCTTCCTAATATCTAATCTAAACCTCCTCTCTTTCAGCTTAAACCCATTTCCCCTTGTTCTGTCATTAACTGCCCTTAGGAAAAGTCCTTCCCCAGCTTTCTTGTAGGCCCCCATTTCAAGTTTGCTGATCTTCAGCTCATGAGATATGACCAGGCCCACTGTCAGTTTGTCTAGATACACACGTTCATTACCAACCACATGGCTGGAAGCATTGAAAATAGAGAAGTTCATGCTGTGTTCCTGTTAAGGGTCTTTCCACTGACGATTACAGAAGTCAAATCAGGGTAGAAGAGTTGCCACCAGCAAAATATATTCCTTTACTTTCAGCTGCGGATTGGTTGGGCCAATTTCCAACCTTTCCTGTGTCTCAAAACTATTCTTAGTGGTATTTGTGTGTCTGTGTGTGTAAAAGATCTAAAGGAGGAAACTGTCAAAGCTATTTCCGAAGATAAACTCAGAAGATGGTGGCAAGTGAGGTGAAGGATGCAGGGACTGAAGTAATGAGAAGATTTCCTTTGACCCAGTGTCTGCTCACCAGGAATAAACTAACGTAATCCTGAAAACTTGCATGCAACGAGCTCGAGTCTCACCAACTGTAAAGCCAGACCCAAAGAGCTGTGGCTCTTGTCTGACGATATTGAACAATAAACTGAGAATAAAAAAATACCAAGGTCTTCACAATCCTTCACCAGCTTGAAGTTTAATCCTTTGACATCTGTAAGGTGGTTTAAAACTCTCCTTTATGGTGATCAACTGCACTCTGCAGAAGACACCACAGGAATTTACTGCACCGAAACATAACACCTTAATGAAGAAATAAAAAACGCTTTCCTTCTAATGCAAGCAACTTTGTCTGGTTTTCCTTTCAACCATGTAACACGATGATTCAGAGATAAGACTTATGTGGTTCTTAAGTTGCCATGATGGATTTTACAAAGGGGAAAATAACGTCAAGTTTATGTAAGCTTGGTAGCATCTTGGAAATACATCTTAATTATGGGTAAAAATACTAAGCCATAACTTGTATACTCATTTTAAAAACCTCTTTTCTTTTCTTTTTTTTTTTTTCCAGTGGCATAATTCTAAACTGTTCACTGAGGTTAGTATTTTTATAGGTTGGATACCGTAAGGAGGTAGCCCAGGAAATGCTATTTGAAGATGGTGGTTATTAGACATGCCCGTAGTGACCCCTCGTATTTATCTGAATTTAATTATAGAGTTACTGCCATAATGCCTTAAGTTATGTCTGAGAACAAAAGGTAGTTCCATTTGTGAGATCATTATATGCCAGCACTTACAACTTCTTAAAATATAGTAATGACCTTTGGGATGAAATCTTTTCAGCCCAATATTGACTTTCTCTGTGTGCGTGGAGTTTGATAAAAATCAAGATCAACCCTTTTTATTATTTATAGACAGAAAAAGAAAGTTTGAATAATTAAAAAAAAAAAAAAAGCTTTTTACAAACTTTGAGGGCGTCTGGATAACTAGAAATTTTAAAATGTTAAAGTGATAGTTTTTAGGGGGTTTGTAATTAATTTAAAAATCTAGATGAGAAATAAATTATGTTGGAAATTCCTGAGCTTACAAGTGTGTGTTCACATGTGCCAGTACACCCAGGTAGCGCCGCTGGCTGCTGACATACATGAAGTTAACAATACACGTGTTTGCAGAATCAGAGCCAACATTTGGAAATATTTTGAGCTTTCATATAACAAAAAACTTCAGCATATGCTTAAATAATATAGATTTCACTGCAAGTGCAATAGGTGTCTTACTCGTTTCCCTGACTTGAGACTATACTCTTTATCGAGGCTGAAATGACAACTATTTTTGACCAGATGACCAAAATCTGATGAGTATGTTTGATTTTTTGTTCTCTGTTTCATTTCCCGTATTTAATAGTGGTAATTTTGTGGATAAGGTAGTAACAAAATATGCTACGGCTCCGATGATGGGGTGCTTTCCCTTGCTTCCAGTTCCATCTGTTAAAACATCATGTAATTTAACAGTAATAATTATTTAGGTGCATAATCCTACATCATCAACTATACTAAAGCAAGAGTTTTGGAAAGGAAAGCTGAAGACAAGAAGCAGCTGAGGTGTGGGTTTCTCTGTGGCTAATTCACATGGTGTCTGAGCATCTGTTGATCATATGGTCCCGATGCTTAATTAATTACTGAAGTATCAGATCATCTCACGCTTGCTGGTGAGTGGATCTTAACCCAGAGCTGAAGCATGGAGATAAAATTTTGATAAACTGTGAATAATTTACCCAGATTGTCTCAGAAGTCTGTGCCAGGCCAAAGAATTGAGGTGGGGTCTCTCCAGTCCACCACATTAAGCACAAAGTTTTAATTTCTGTTGCAGCAAATGAGTCTAATAGCCATCAAAGCGCAGTGATTATGCAAATCATTGTACCCTGATTGAGTAATAAAACCTATCAACCATCCATAGTTAAGGGGTTTGCATATTGTATGATTACTGAGAAATAAAATCAGAGGGATTATGCAAATCACCCCCTTCAGCCAATCAGACTGGAAGATGCAAGGGGAAAAGATGTATATTTATGTGTCAATAACTATACAGTATCCCCAAGCTCTAGTTATTATTATTTTTGTTATTTGTCTGCAGATGTACCCAGAGGCCCTGATCAATCTGATATAGAATCATAGAATGGTTAGGGTTGGAAGGGACCTTAAAAATCATCTAGTTCCAAAATATAATAGTTTTCTTATCCAATTCCCAAGGCTGCCTGCACAGCACCTTCTCAGACTGCTCCCCGACGTATGGTTTCACCCCTCTGAGACTGCTTGTGGCAGTTTGCCCCAGTCACCTCCAACGCCGACATCCTGCTTCGCTCATCACCTCACACCTTCGTACAGTGCTCTGCTCACCTGCTATGATGCCTTTAGTCTCTGTTTTGTTGTTCAGCCTGGAGAAGAGAAGGCTCCAGGGAGACCTTCTAGTGGCCTCCCAGTACCTGAAGGGGCTCCAGGAAGGCTGGGGAGGGACTTTGGCCAAGGGCAGGGAGTGAGAGAACAAGGGGTGATGGCTTGAAAGTGTCAGAGGGGAGATGGAGCTGAGATGTGAGGAAGAAATTGTTTGGTGTGAGGGTGGTGAGACACTGGAACAGGTTGCCCAAGGAAGTTGTGGCTGCTCCTCCCTGGAAGTGTTGCAGGCCAGGCTGGATGAGGCTTTGAGCAACCTGGTCTAGTGGAAGGTGTCCCTGCTGCTGGCAGGGGTTGGGGGCTGGATGAGCTTTAAGGTCCCTTCCAACCCAAACCATTCTATGGTTCTTCTGGATGCTGCTACAAACCTTGACTCCCACAGTCACCACATTTTGGACAAACGACTGTTGCGATCTAAGCCGTTTCCCTATTAGAAGGGACATTGAGAAGGCTGAGGTGCTCAATGAAAAAATACGTGTGTGTGGGGGGGAAGGGGGGGGGGAGACCCACTTATTGTCCATAAAATTAAACCTAAAACCTGGCATTTTGGTTTCACGTTGCCCCCACCCTGAGCCCGCCCTGGGGACAGACGCCACCGGCCCCACGGCCGCGCGTGCGCCCTCACACCCGCGAG
>NW_010328641.1:0-15923 GCF_000700745.2 Antrostomus carolinensis
CTCTAGCCAGGGTCAACCCACCACAGAGGTATTCAGGATCAGACTCTGGCATTGCAAATTTAAGGTCTGCTGTTTGGTTTTTCAGAACACTTTAGACAAATAATGTCAGGATTGATTTAGCAGAGCTGATCCTGCCTTGGGGAAGGGAAGGGAGTAACTGACCTTGTAGGATCTCTTCCCACTTTCCTTTCTACAATAACGTTGTTGTTCTGGTCCTCTGGGACTCAAAAACTGCACAGCATTTTGCATCTTAAAGTCAGCCTTGGAGAAGGTTACTAAAGGCAAAACAGGTTCAGCCAAGAGTATGAGAGATCCATTTGCAGAAGTTACTGATGTATTATTATTTGACATCATTCACTTGAGCTTTTAACCATAAGAAATGTACCTGAAAAACTTTATGGCCTCTTTCTCTTCCCTAGTCAACAATGGCTTCAGGACATACAAGAAAAATAACTCAATAAAGTCCTTTACTCCCCATCTCTGTAACAGGTGCAATAGGATAACAGATTAACAACATGACATGGACTTTACAGCTTCCCTTCACTTCCCACTGGCTGCCACGTGTTCCCCTGTCCCTGTATTACACAGAGAGGACAGCCCTTAGCTGCCACCTCTCTGATTTTAACAGAGCTGTGCCAATTAAATAGACTTTTCTGTATTTATTATGGAAGAGTTACTTATACCTAGTGACATTTCTGCTGACTGCTGTTAAAATCCCCTCTGCTTTAAAGTCAGCAGCTGCATCTTAGAGTGTCAAACAAAACTGTTACTGAAGAAAATGTCTCCTGAAGTGTTGAATATAAAATTGTTTAATGGTAAATAATACAGTCTGCAAAGGTATACTGGGAAAATGGACTAAAAGGAGAAATCTGATTTAGTGTACTCTGTTTTTTTTTCTCTTTGCAGTTAGAGGAATTATAATGCAGAATTAGTGAGAAGAGTAAGAAAACTCAAGGGAGACACAAACACCAGCACATGTACCTTGGGAATGAAAAAACCCAAAGACTTTCAGAAAAATGGTCTTTCTTTTACTTTCTAGTTCTTCTGCTTATTGTTTTTTTTTTAAAAAAAACAATACATTTCTCTCTTTTATCTCCTCCTCTTTCTTCTTTTTTATCTTCTTTCTTAAATTTCTCATTAGTTTCTGCTATGGAATTGTGAAGATCAAATGTTGTCAGCCTGCACTGATGAGTATCTGTCTGCAAACGTTCTATAATTCATCACAGCCCCAAATCAGGTTAGTACAGAAATAGTGCTTTACACCTTTGAACTGCCAATCAGGCAGCAAAAAGCAGCTGCTGGCATCATGTTCCATGCCAGGGTTTTGCCAGCACAGTCAGGAAGACATAGCACTAAGTTTCAGGATGTAGAAATGAGGCAAAGCTCCTTGCCTAAATGTGTCATTGCAGCCACACTTACCCTATATCATGTTGAAAGTCCTATACCAATTAATGAACTCTGAATCCATTGCACTTGGAATCTCTTTTTTTGTGATGACAAAGGTGGAAAACATTGTGTGAGGGGTTTTTTGAGTCTGAAACTCATTAGAATAAAGCCATGACTGAGCTTTGTAAGGAGAGTGTATTGTTTCTGGGGCAGGCTCGTGCTGGCAGGTATCCTGTTGAAGCTCACATTGCCTCTGCTTCAGTGGCACAGATGACCCCTCAGCTAAAGGGACGGGCTCTATAATGGTCTTTATAAACAAGGAGCATGAAGCTCCTCCTGAGCCTCATTCACTCAAAATATTGCTCTGCTCTCAAGCTACTCTCTTTTAATTAACTTGCCATTACTTTAGTAGATTTACCCATGGGTCAGAAAGGGATAAATTATGGCCCTTTCTGACAGTCTGGTACGAAACTGGGCAATTTCATTTCAGAGTCTGAGAGATCAGACCCAGTAATTAGTCTTAATTTTTCTAGCTCTCCATTGAATCTGTCATTTTTCCTGGCTATCACTGGGACATAGCAGGGAGACTTCTCAGTCACAGATGTGTAATTCCATTAAACATGGCAGGCCAGATTTTCAGCTGCAGCCATCAGGTACATTTGATTTGGGGGACAGGTTGCATTTGCAGCAGTGTAGGGTGCAGGTGAGGTTGACTCTGTCAAGATGCTGATTCTGTGTTACGTGCAAGAGCAGCCACGGTAGTTAGTGCATTCAAAACAGTCCACTTCAGTGAATGGAGGACCTGCCAACAATCAGCTTTTTAAATAATTCATGGCTCTGGTGATAATTGCTATTTCAGTATTTCTGTCTCATTTATTTTACAAGAAAGGCTGACAGGGCTGCAGCTTGATTTTTCTTGGTTAAACAAAAAAAGCGTTTGCTGGTTACACAGCATCCCTAGGGAATCCCTGAAACCAGACAAGGGAGGCTCATTATTTTCCACTGGCCATAACCACTGGTCTGTGTTAAGACAATTTATTGTTTCCATGTTTACTGTCAGAGAAGAGTGAGTTTGTTTTGTCTTATTTTAAACATCCTTGAAGCCTGTGCATAAACATTCACCTGTTGCTCAGTGGTTCCTAAATAAGAATTGAGCCTTTTGTATGCTATGGGAATAAGATGGAAATACCGCACTGAGGATGCAAACAAACAAAAACAGGTTTATGGATCTCTTGAAAAATGTATATGTGTATCTACTGGACCTCCTACTGTGAAATGAGGAAATCTGAGCAAATGTACACACCTGAACCTATCCCCTTTGCCACTTACCTTTGATTTAGTTCCTAATATGTTAGGCTAGCAGCAGCAAAATGTATTAGAAAGCAAAAATACAAGTAAGAGCTGCACTGGAGATGATGTAATCTGCAGAGAAAAATGTGTAAGAGTAAATTGTCATCTCCCAAAATGGGAGTCTAGTTCCAACTGAGGAATCTGAGCAAAAATAAGAAAAGTGTTTTATACAGGAGTAATCTAGGGATATCATACGCTACAACTTTTTTTGCAGGCCAAGCACTAATTTAATCATAGGAGATTAAATTTCTCCTATCTCACTGCAGGACATGGAAATATTACTAGCTCGTTTATTTCAGGGTTTAAGTGTATGTGCATAGATCATATTTTATTTTCCAAGTGCTTCCTACGAGCAGGATATTTGCACCTGCTGCATGGTAGAGCCCGAAGATAGTGCAGGAAAGCATCCACCTCCAGTCTGAAACAAGAGGAGGCCTTGGTGGGCTGGTTTGCTGAAGCTCTACATTTCCAAATATTTCGATTTTGCTTGCTCTGTTACATACCAAGTGCAGTGCAAAGGGACCTATTTTTCTCTTTCCTATCTCTGTGTTTGGTGCCCTTGCTTCTCATAGGAGTTGCCAGAGAATTATTAGGTAATAAATACACATTTATATATATACACACAGACATACATATAAAGATATATTCTCATTAAATGAAGAAGGACTATGTAATTGCACATTACTGACTTAAGTGGCTTCCAAACAGAGCTGTACTGCTTTCATATCTGGGGGAAACCCAGCTTTGGACATGTGCTTTGCCTGCAGGTCTTCTCCAACATGAAGGAGCCTTTCCATTAGAGCTGCCTTTATTGTGGGGTTACAGTTTGATGCTCTGGTTTGGTCAAAGCACATTTTTGCAATAAAAAAACATGGCACAAGTGCTGTTTTAGGAGATACCCATCAGCTCCTTGGTGCAGCAAGTGGGAGGAAGCTGATGGACACCATGGGATACTCAGAAGTCAAAAACCAATGGCATGTATTTAAGACTCAGGAGTGCTAAAGGGGGACAGGAGAAAAGAGAGAGAAAGAGTGAACTGGCCAATTCCTCAGTGCTGATCTTCCTCAGATAGCATAAATGAGTTAAAGGGAAATTCACCCATTTGAAAAGGAAATTTCAAGTAGAAAGATTACCAAAGGCTGTTCAGGAGGCAGATGAAAGAAAGTGAGAACAGGCAGAGTGATGCCCCAGTCCATGCTCCAGTCAAGGGGATGCTAATGTGGCTCTCAGCTATTCAAAGCCTAAAAGCAATAAATGAGGAGGCTGTATTCCCTGGGGAGGGATCTTCATGAAGAAGGGAAAACATCTCTATACTACACATTAAACCAACCACTCTGTGCAAATTGTTCAAGCAAAAGGTATAAAAGAAGGAAACTGGAAATTAGAATATGTAGTCATAAAGAGCAAAGAACAGGTCAAATCTATTTTTAGTTTCCATAAAATTATGACTTTATTTAGTGTAAGAAAAAGTGGTAAATTCCTCCTTGCCATCAGGCAGGGATGAAGGAAAGCTCTAACCTTTCTCTCTTACTTCTCATTTTCTGATTAAAATCTATCTTTTCCTCCCTGTTCTCCTTCATCTCTTTGTCCAGTACAGTCTAAGAAACGAGTACCTGTTGGCTTTTTGTTATATGCTAATACTGTTTTCTCTACTGTTTATAAGAAAAGGTGGAAATGGCAGTTCTTGCAGAAAACTTACAGTCTGTGGGACAGGCAGCACAAGACATGGCACCCACCTGGAATAACTATGGAGCTCCTTTCTTCTTTTCGTCCGTGTTACTGAGTGCTTGGGTTGGTTTATTGCAGGTGTCAGGAAACACAGCCATTTTTAACGTGAGATAAGGTGCAGACTGACACAAAAACTGTGATGAGGAGGGCATAGAGCAGGAAAGAGGTCTGTTAGAAAAATGGGAATGTGACTCTGAAATAGGGTGTTTAGCAGAGGGGATGGAGGAGGAGTCTGCAAGACAGCACTGCTGCTACAATGGACATGCACCCCTTGGGGGCCAGAAGAGACTTCTCGGGGATGGAAAGAGCTCAGGTGACTTCAGGACTCCTTACCTCTTCCTTGCATGAAATCGACTTTCTTAGCACTACACTGCTGTATGTATCTCTTCATATGACTCAGATGTCTGTCTCACAAAGATTGTGTCAAAATCTAATTAAGAATAATTACCCTATAATTACCCATTATCAAATGTCTGCAGCATTCATTCCTGTAATTTGGTTTGTAAAGCTCAGAAATTTCTGCTGAAAGACATGTAAAATGATCTAGGTTTTTGATCTTTGCCTTCAAAATATCTGATGTGATGTTTTGAATACAGAATCTCTGCAGTCGAAATCTGTAACCATAGCTGACTCTGAACAGTTGTACTATTAGTACAACTATTGGCATTACAGAAACATCCACATGCCCTACCTATGGGGAGCACCATAAATAAAATCTGGTGAGGAGCTGCGTGTGTCCAGCACTGGTTGCAGCCTGTGGCACTGGCAGCTCAGATGGGGCAAAACCCTTCTGGGTTTGGGCAAGTGGGGAGCGCTTGGAGTCGCTTCTTTGCTACTTGTCATTCCCATTTTTGGTTGAAGTCCTGCTGAGCCCCTGAGTCGTTTTGCTTGAACACAGCTGGGTCAGCTTCTGCCCTCAATTAGATGTTGGTTCAATCCTTGCTTTAAGCAGGTTTTCATGAGAACAGCTGAGGGCAGAAACTGGCCCTGGAAAGCTGCAGGAAGTACAAACATTTACAAATCTTGTGTATTGTATAAGCAGAGAGGGCAAAAAGGACAGCAATCACAAGTACAACTCTCTTCTCTGTCTTGTTGAAACCAACATCTTTTCTTCTAGGACACAACCATTACTTTTTATATAGCAAATTGGGCTGTTTTGTTGTTTTAATGGATTTATAAATTGAATTTGTTATTAGCAGTGACTCCACTATTGTGATGTTAAATGGCAGGAAATTGCCCTGCTGTGTTGCAGCCACCTCTTATTATAAGTACCTTTTCCCCCTTCTTCTAAGAGGCTGAGTTTTGAAAACCCATGAACAAGGACATCGTAGAGAATCTGATTCAGTTCAGTTTGAAAGCTAAATTAGAGCAATTGATCATTTCATTCTGGTGATCAGAGACTCCCAGCGGAAAATTCTGAAACATCTGTAATAGCCAGACTTGCAGAATAACAATAAATGAATCAGAGCTGTTTGGAAACTTATTTTTCAGCTCACTGGCAGTTATGAATGTCATAATAATAATTTCAAAAATTTTCAGAAATAGCTTCAAGTCAAACTAAAATGGAAGGTCTCAGTTTGATTGCAAGAACATTTAAAAAAATAAAATGGACATTTCTAAATGAAAAGCCACATGAAATTTAAAGACAAATATAAGTCTTTATTTGAGAACACTGGTAGAAGTGTTTAGACTACTCAAAAGAGTTTTTGCTTTTATTTTGTGTTGTTCCACACAAAGTTAAGGAAAACCCTCTTTACTGTGAGGGTGCCAGAGCCCTGGGACAGTCTGCCCAGAGAGGTTGTGGAGTCTCCATCTCGAGATATTCAAACTCACCTGGACGCTTTCCTGTGCAACCTGCTGTAGGAAACCTGCTTTGGCAGGGGGGTTGGACTAGGTGATCTCCAAAGGTCCCTTCCAACCCCCACCTTCAGGGGGATTGGACTAGATGATCTTTCGAGGTCCCTTCCAGTCCCTAACATTCTGTGATTCTGTGTGATTCTGTGATTTTCAACATGGAAGTTGGCACTATAAGCATACCTCTGTGACATGATTTGAAGTACTTTTATTCTTCAAAAACCAGACAACTTGCCAAAACACATTGTTTCCTGAAGAGAATGTTTCGGAAAGTCCAGTGCAGATCACTGATTCACTTAATTATCATTAGTTATTATTTCTTGAAATGGCTGCATTTTTGAACAGATAGATGCTCTCCATAGGTTGAACCTTGAAGACTTTGTTTAGAGAAAGTTTGGACAGAGTTGCCCCACTGCAAAAGAGACATGCATTTACTCAGCCCAGAGATCTACTTAACAGCATTATCAGAGCAATGGGCTCCTGTGCGAGAGATGCACATTATGGCAAGGACAGCAATAAGGTCAGTTCAGAAAACCATGAGCTGAAAGCTCCTTAGGCAAGGAATATATTGCAGAAAAGGTGGGGACAAACTTCAATGAAAATATCAGCAGAAATAAAAAAGAGTGAGGAAATCTTCCATAATGGATTAATCCAGAATTGTGACTAACACATCATTCTGGTACTCAGTAAAAGAAACCCCAGCTTCATCTTTATTATATTTTCCTTTGCACATGTGGTTTTCATAGGTGCTGGAATGAAAACATGAAGACGAGCCTATAAACCCCTCTATATTTAATCACATAGAAATCTCAGTATAGCTCGTTTGCCAAGGGTGGGGGGTGGGGGGGGGAGGCAAATCACATTCTGCTCATCTTTAACGCCTATTTTAGTGTCAGTAACAAGCTCAAACATTTGGTGGCTTCTTGTATGTTTCCCTTGTAGTCATGCTCCAGAGGCTTTTGAGTCTAAGATGGCATTTTTTCACAGGAAAAGAAATGTGTCTTCCTGTTGAAAACAAATTGATAACATGACCTGAGCGCTTTCTAACAGCTCTGAAACTGAAGGACAAAGAAGTCACAGTGTACATTTATCTTAGTCACCTTTTCTCTGAAGAAAACTCTCTTTGCCTCTCTCCTGATCCTTCATAGGCTTCTGACTTTTAAACTCATTGGCCAGGAAGAAAAACGTAAGTCCCACAAATGATTATGTTGATATGAATTTAATGAAACTAAGCAGATGGAAGTAAGTAACCCACTAGAAAAGTCCAACACAAATACAAGACTGCAGTATGGCTTTTTACTAGACACCAAAAATCCTATTTTGGCAAGCTTGATCAATGTAGCTGGGGAAAAGGCTCAGCTGATATCTCTGTTAATCCACCACAAAATACAAATCAGTATGAAACAAAACTTTATTGGATCTTGAAACAGTGTGGTCTTGAAAACAGTGTGTATTGCTGTTTTGCGAGTCTCATGGTTTTTCCCCTCTTTTTCTTTTCTTTTTTCTTTTTTATTTTTTTTTTTAAACTAAGTAATCTCATATTTCTGGGAATTATGAATGTTTATGTTTGGAATGTTTTCTAGTTAAAATCACAAAATTATTCCAATCTACCATGGTTTCCATCCAACAAGCTTCACGCAGGAAATACGCCTGCAATTAGAATTAATTTATCAAATGAAATAACCTCTGCAGCAAGCAGGGCTTTCACAGCCATGGGCCATCCATCTCAGACATAAAGTACTGCCATACAGTAAAAATATTTACTAAGGAGAAGGGAAATTATAGCACTTCTCTGAGTTAAAAGAAATGTATGTAAATAAAGATACCCTCTGCTTCTATAACCCAATTATAATATTGATGTGCATGATCTGAAAATTACATGCTGTGAAAATAACATACCAGTACAGATAGGCATCTCACTGGCTCTCCTTGATTTCAGACACATGTAGGATAATTACATGCTCCAATATAGATCCTAATTTGAATTGTTCCAGAAGAAAAGCCTTTATTTCTATAAAGGTCTTTTAATCCTAGGGCACAAAATAAACAAAGCCTATAAGGGAGCTGGGTGAAAATGGACCTGCAAAAGAACAATTGAGACCTGGTTTTGCACCTCAAAGCATGGTCCAGCAGGCAGTGCCTGGCCTGTGTCCTCACGTGCTGAGGAGCAAGAGTCTTTGCTCTGGTAGAAGCCACGTGGTATGAATAAGATTTGGGGAAGAATGGTCGGTATCATATTATCTGACCCCTACTTGCAAGGTGAAAATGCTGTGGTAGAAGGCATGAGTGTGGTTTTGCCAGGCCATCTGCGAGGTAACCTGCACGAGCTCAGTCACAGGGGCATCGCTAGGAAGTTTTTGTGGGTTTGAACCCCCTGATGGCCTCTGCACCCTCGGGTAAACATCAGGCCCAGTTGCAACAGGTGAGTTTCTGTGTGAAAAAATGCAGCAACAATAAATATACAAACTCTGTTTTTAACTAATTGCCATTATCAATTCTCAGTGTTTGAGGCAAGGGAAAGCTTGCCTTTCAGATTTTGTATTTACACCCTGTAAATATGGGCCAAATACTGCTTTTATTTTGTTAAAAAATCTTTTTAGTGGAAAGCAGAAATAGTTGCAAACATCCCTGAACAAACTAACCTGACAAATGATTGTGTAAATAACAGGATTCATGGTTTCCAGTGCATTTATGGGCTGCCTGAAGGCCCACGGAGGGGCCAGCTCCCTGTTGCCACATGTCTGGTGACTGACACCTTGAAGACCGCTGCTGTTTGGGCAGGTTTTGTTGAAGCTGAGCACTGAGCTCAAAATTTGTTGAGGAAAATAAATGGGTCCATTTTCTAAAGTTTTTCTCCTCACTACAGGAAGGACATGGAGGTGCTGGAGCAGGTCCAGAGAAGGGCAATGGAGCTGGTGAAGGGTCTGGAGCACAAGTCCTACAAGGAGCAGCTGAGGGAACTGGGGTTGTTTAGCCTGGAGAAAAAGAGGCTGAGGGGAGACCTCCTCACTCTCTACAACTGCCTGAAAGGAGGGTGTAGAGAGGTGGGGGCGTCAGTCTTTTCTCCCAGGTAACAGAACGAGAGGAAATGGTCTCAAGTTGTGCCAGGGGAGGTTTGGTTTGGATATTAGGAAAAAATTCTTTGTCAAAAGGGTAGTCAAAAGTCTTTGTCAGAAGTTTAGCCTGGAAAAGGCTGCCCAGGGAGGTGGTGAAGTCACCTTTCGTGGAGGTATTTAAAAGATGGGTAGATGTGCTCAGGGACATGGGTTAGAGGTGGAATTAGTAGTATTAGGTTTATGGTTGGACTCGGTGATCTTAAAGGTCTTTTCCAACCCCTACGATTCTATGTTTCTATGCAATGTATTTACACTAACATTATTTTTTTAGGATAAGGGGCTAAAAATGAAGCAATAATAAGGTACTGTCACTGTCCCTTTTGTGTGTGCATACTCAGACACACAGGCAATGGAGGAAATGAGGATTAAACCAAAATGCTGTCACCCAGAATTATGGGGATACTTGGATTTTTATCAAAGCCTGGTGCTTTTTTGGGAATTCAGTCTGTCAGGCTGTATTTCGGTCTTAGTGGCTTCAGCTTGCTAAGAATGGAGATTTTTTTTAAAAATGCAAGAATAACAGAATTACTCTGTGCCCTTACTATCAGACATCACGGTAAAGCTGAGAAAGTGTCTTCTGTAGACTTATTAAATTTTTGTGGTAATTTTTCAGACAACTTTATATAAGCATATCTGAGCTATAGGACTGCCTATTTTATGACTATGTCAAAGAAAACCTTGAGAAATTAAATGCGCTAATCTGACATTGTTGATGCCAACAAATTATACCTTTTGGTGAACAAGCTGAAAGTTCAGCATGTCCCCTCAGATTTTCTAAAGCTTTTTTAAAGCACCACCTTTCTGTTCCCCAACGGAGTCTGGCTGTGAAGTTAATGTATGACAAATTTGGGAATGACTCATCAGCTGTTCACTATTGTGCATATATTGTATATTCATTACCCTCACCATACAAGTAGTTTCCAGATCTAGCGTGCAGTTGTGAGTCAAGCTGATATTTTGAAACGAGGGAGATTTGTGGGGAAAATGAGTGTGCCAGCAGTACCGTGTGCTGACAAAAGGCTGATTCTTCCAGCAGCTCAGGAGAGAAGCTGCCGCATAATAAGTTGCCACTGTTTGAACTCAGGAGAAAAAAGCATCCCAAGAACCTAATCAGAATATTCAATTCACCACTTTTATAGACAGGCCTGACTCAGTCTGAATGTTCAAGCCTTAAAAGAACAGGTTGAGCTCAGTTATTTGAAAGATTCAATTGTAATTCAAATCAAAAGAATAATATGAATAAATAACTCCAGAGTTGCCACCTGATCAAGCTCTAAGGCAGGACCGGCAGCTGCCTGAATCTCCTCCGTACATGGGATGTGTCTTTCCATCTCCTCTGAGCATTTTACTGCCCTCCTATGTGGAAAAGCACTTGATAGTTAACACAGCTGTGGCAGAGAGTATCGGTTTGGTTGGTTTGCTCTTCATCAAAGCAGAGGTTGGGCAGGACCTTATGGCAGGAGAGAGAGAGACCTCCTTCCCTGGGAGCGTTATGGGCCTTACTGAAGAGCGAGCAAGAAAATGGGAGATTGCTGTGAGGTGCAGATAGCAGTGGGGCTGGTTTCATAAGGGATGGGTGAAATTCCCACTGATGGGTGGGAATCACGTATGTATTTGTTGCCACTCAGAATATTACGGAGGTGGCTGGAAAGGAGAAACTGCCCACAGCAGGTGGAGAGCGGTGCTGTCCAGAGGGTGCATGGAAATAACACAAGGATGAGGCCTGTGCTTTCTAATGTGTCACCTTATCTTGGAATCTAACTGATGATTTCTTACTTTCTGTTTCCCAGGAAAATGTGCTGTGATAAAGGTTGGACTCAAATGCTGAAGTCCTTTTTGAATTTAATCTTCTTTGAACTGTGTGACCGCTAATAAAAGCTGGGGAAGTTAAGAGAGGAAAACAGCTTATCTTTTCCTTCTCCTTACTGGATGGATGCCCTTATTTTATTTCAGATCATTCAGCTTTATTTTTGCTAGGGAAATGTTATTTATTCAGTTTTCAAATGTTTGGTCAGCTTATTAATTTTTCATATGCAGAAGCTTTGAATATTTCTCTTTGAAATGCCGTAACTAACTTCTTTTTTTTTTTTCTCTGGGCAATGTACTTGGCTCTCCAATTATGACCTTCTCCCAAAAGTTGTCTAGAAAACTGGTCAGGAGCAGGTTCCCTAGCTCGTGGATGTCAGGAGGAACTGCTATGGTCTATGAAGAAGTTCCCATTACACAAAGTTAATGACCAGAAAATGAGTGACAGATACTGAAAGGGACAGACACACAATATTCAGTGTGTGAACGCTGTGGGCCTGAGAGAGCACCCAAAACCACAATGGTCAGAGGGGAAAACCACGTGTCCTCCTTCTCTGCTGTAATGCCTTCCTTGTTGTCCAGCCTTGCTGTCCTTGCAAATCCACCCTCATCAGTGGTGCCCTAAACTGAAAATAATCTGCTTGAACCTGTGGAGATGGGAGATGCAGAGACGGTAACATAAGGAAAGGGGATCTCCTCCTCCTTTGGCTGAGGATGAACTGTCTCTACTGTTGCTTTAGTACAGTTATCATTTTGTTTCCTACTGTTATTACTTGCTTTATCCTCTGGTGTTGCTTTAACGGGCACAGGTGCTTTGCTCCTTAAGGCAAATTCTCTGTGATACCAAAATGAACTAAATGTGGAGGTTTTTGCTTTGTTTCTTGTATATATATTTTTTCTTGCTTTGCTTCAGTATTGCTTCCATTTTTTTTCCTGTATGAAGAATGTAGAAGGAGCACTAGCATGAACTTGCTCTCCTTGCTTTCCACCAGACCACATACTGCCCCTTCCTTACAAACTTTTTTTGGTTGAATTTACCCTTTCCCACTTCTCTGGCCTTCATTTAATATTAATCCCTAATTGTTTTTTTCTTTAGTTGTTCTCTAAGAGAGTAATTTTATTTAATCCAACGCTCTCTATTACACTGATATTTTGTAAGTTTCATGTACTTCTTTTTGA
Organism: Antrostomus carolinensis; assembly: GCF_000700745.2. Classification (NCBI taxonomy): domain Eukaryota; kingdom Metazoa; phylum Chordata; class Aves; order Caprimulgiformes; family Caprimulgidae; genus Antrostomus; species Antrostomus carolinensis. The sequence goes on from NW_010328641.1 coordinate 12,420, forward strand.
GTTCAAATCTGCTGGCTGCAGGCTCCAGCTGCCTCCTATAGTGAATAAATGTAGGTTCTCTCTTGTTAGACGGTATGAAGTGCCATTTCCTCCACTCCCCATAACCTGCTCCTCCAGGCAATTCATTTCACACATCTTTACATTTGGATGTTGGGAACTGTATTAGAGATCAGCGTCTCTTTATTGACTTGTGTCCTGTTATTATTTTGATAGATGTGTTTTGGTGTATTGCACACCCACCCCAGGTATTTTCTCTTGCCAGTTTATTACCTCTGTGAGCTTTCTCTTTGGTGTTTTACAACACTCCTTTCCAGGTGGTGGCTGAGCTGCAAGCACAGCTATGGAAAGCAATAGGATATTGGTTGTTCATGTTAAGGCAGCAGAACACCAAGGGCATCTTTGTACAAGATCAAGATGACTAATAAGATTTTTAAAAGTGCCTTTGTGACTTAATATACCATCTCATGTCTGTGTTCAAAAGTATTTGGAAGCCTCAAGTCTCCTGACTTTCAACTGTTAATATCTTTTATGTTGCTTTTAATTAATTATTCTTAAAAATTAGACAAGACCAGAGGCTCCCGATCCACATTTGAAGGAGCTGATGTAAGCCTGAAAATGTTCCCTGATTTTACCATTAATGCTTTTCCACATCATCAGCAGAGAAACTGAGGAAGCAGAGACAAAGGTGCAGCTCCAAGCACTCAAACAGACGGATCAGAGAGTGTCCAAGCTGGCCAGCTTTTTTTGGTGTGACACATTGCAATAGAGGTTGCCAGCCCCAAAAGTAAGTACCTTGATTTTTTGTGTTGTGGGTTGTTTTTTTTAATTTAAATGCTGATTTCCGAGCTCTCCTGCATCAGTACAGCTCTATGGAGCAGAGTATACTTTCCTTGCACGTGGTGAAGGAGAAGGGAGTATGCAAACATCCTCCTCTGAGGCTCTAACACACCACAAAAACATGTTTTTGTCACTGTGTCAGAATTTATAGTTAATACCTGCAAATTCTGGCAATATACCAGTAAATTTAATACCATCCTACCACAACAGAAATTTTGTATGCAGGTTCAGACTTTACTAGGATATAATTGGTACCTATTGCTCTACTTTCAAAATACTGCATTCAAATACATTCTCATGGAAAAAGAAACTGATGAATCTTCAATACCAGGAAGGTCTGAGACCATCAACAGACTTTTAATGAGTATCAGGCTGCATTTCTTTTCTTGCAGTGCTGCTAAAACATGGTCCTGCCCAGAAGGGCACTCAAAAGCCACTACCCCCATTTAGAAAAAATGAGTTTGTGGTACTAGTGGAGCTAAGTATGGCAGAAAGAAAAAAAATAGGTGCTTAAAACCCATGCTGTGTATTCAGAAAACAGACTGAAGGAGCTAGGCGGTGATACAGCTCAGGAAAATTAGGCATTCAAAACTCAGCACTGTGTGTGTGCTGCCGCTGGTGAGCTGGAGCCTCCTTCCTAGAGACCTGTAGTTTCAAAGCTTTGCGAAGGAATCATGAGGGCAGAGGTAAAAATACTAATTGATATGTGGTTCCAGAAGGGCTACATTATTCTAGCATATCAGTGAATGGCACTTAACTATGCACTAACAAATACGTGGACAAAAACATTAAGTCTGTATTTATGAAAAATATTAAGTCTGTGTTTATCACCTTGCAGCCAAAGATCTCAGGTGCTACAGCAATATAAACAAATTCAGTTCAACAGCAGCATATGTGAGATACAGTACTTGTGGCCCAGTTTAGTACTTTACAATACTTCTCTAGTGAAATGTTTAGCTCATAGAAAAATGGTCTTAAAAATCTGGAAAGATATGGTTGACATAAACTTGATTCTATGATTTTAAGGCCCTATCTTTAATTTTAGTTTTTCTAAGAATTTTAAATGGCTCTTACATTGTATTTAATTTTGCTGTATCTTGCTGTTTTGTGGGGCTTTGTGGTGGTGTTCAGTTTGAACATATGTGTGGAACTGAAGGATGTGTTGGAAAAATTCCTCAGCACTGAAATGTTTTGGACACATTTCAAGGTTCTCTTTCTCTCCTGACTACTATATACACCTCAGCACCTTCTTTGGCCTTCCAGATACCCAGACATTCTTGCAGTTAATTCTCTACATTTGTTTACAGCCTACAAAATAATTCCATGCAACCTAAACCACACACATGGCTGGTAGCTTGGTTAGACACTCTGCCTTGACTAAGTAAGTCAGCTCACAAAAGGTGCTGCATTAACCATAGCTACAAACAGAGCTGTTCTCACAAAGTGTCCATGTAAAGTTGGTCTGTCTAGACAGCAAACATGCCCTGAATCTCAGTAAATTATACCATCTTTCAAAGAAAAATATCCTGAATCTTTTTGCTGCTCTTTTATTAATTCAAATGTCATTCCTATTTTAATTCACATATTCCCAGCTAACGTTTAATTAAAGCAGGTATTCTGGGGTAGCCGTTTTTAATTTTCTTCTAGCTGTGCTTCAATTTCTGTTGTTGCTTCACTGCTGATTTTACTTTCACAATTGATTGGAAAGGTTTATTCTTCCTTTAATGTTAATCTCTGAATACTTGCTCGCAATAGGGGCTCTCAAATGCTTATTATATTGGCCTACGTGATGAGAAACAGTCTGCAGTGCTGGATCTGGTAGATGATTTTCTCCTGCTATATATACCTCCAGACAGACACATATGCTTTCAATATTTTTGCTACTTGTCTCACATTTTTATAATTATTTATTTCATTAAAAAAACTAGCAGATATCACAGGAGCCATACAAAGTAGCCATCAAGAAAAGATTGTTTCCTTGATAGCCGTATCAAACAGTCATGTGTCTTGGGCACAGGAAGTTACTGAACAATGGCACCACTCAGAAGGCTCTTTTTCCTGTGAATATGAATTAGGAATGAATTTTAGGCACATGGAAGCTGTATTATTAACCTGCCATGCCATCATAGTCCTGTTTCCTGTCAGCAAATTTAATATGCATCATGCTGACTAAAATACAAATTGGAAAATATAACTAAAGCAAAGTGAGAAATGTTACCTAGAACTAGTTAAAAAAACAAAGGGAAGTAAGAATGGGTGCCATGATTCAGACTACTGCAACACTGTTCACTTGTGACAGTACAGCATATTTTTTCATTTTATCTTCATCAGAATGTCTACCATATTCATTATGAATAGCCAAAACAAAGTTGGATGAAGAAGCAACTGCAATTTGTTATTTTTTTTTTTTCTTTCAAACCATTTGATTTAATAACACATTCATCTAAGCCACCCAAAGTTTAGGGTCAGAATTGCCCTGATCCTTAAAAATCACAATGAGGGTGCAGGCCCCTTCTCCCAGGGAGGACAATGGGGCTTAGACAGTGCTGAGCACCAGTTAATGTGCTCCAGCTCAAGGCCCAGGGTTTGTCATGGTTTGCAGTGGTTCAGTGAGGGGAGGACCATGAAACTGCAATATTTGGCAGTAAAACTGTAAACACCCCCCCC
>NW_010328641.1:15975-23104 GCF_000700745.2 Antrostomus carolinensis
CCCCACACTGGTATAGATAACAATTTTTCAAAACTTAGTTACAGCTTCATTTTTAGCAGAGCTTGGGGTAGGAAAAGCAAGGTGTTTATTAAGAATTGCTGTCTTGGCATTTTTTTAGCCTTTTTCCTTCATTTTGGTGTCTCAAATGGCAGATTCAAAGGCAAAAATGTCATTTAATATTAAAAACTTGATCAGCCAGCAGGCCAAACTCTTCCCTGGGGTGACTTTCATAGTGTTATGCCAGGAACAAATTTGATTAGTCTCAAGAAAGGATAAAAAAAACCCCCAAAGGTCTGAGGTCTGTTACCTCAGGGTTATACTCATTTGCAACTCCTTTGAGGTCCCCGCTTCCTTAACAGTGGTTTGGAAAGTTCAGACCTGGGATGAAGTGACAGCTCCCTGTTCTGAGAAGGTATTTTTGTTTGTCTCTTTGATGGCCAGTTCATCTTCTTTTTCCCTGGGTGTGAAATCACCAAGTGAAAGTTAAAAGTACCGTTTCCCCTCTAGTCTCCATAGCACTGTATGGATACAAGCTTTTCCCATTCTTTAGTTTGAAAAATTGATAGCTTTGACATCTGAGTCTGAATTATACTACCTGTGGTAATGATTCAGCAATCTTGTTACTAATGCTCAGATCATTCACAGAAATGTCAATAATCTGTCCACAACTTCCCCTTCAGAAAGGTAAAAAAATGTTCTGATTAAATAAAACCCCAACGGCCCCACAACTAAGACTTTACACACTTTAGCAGCCAAAATGGAGCTGTCTTGGTGTGTTTCTGGCGTGCTTTGTGTTCCCAAACCTGACTGCAGCAGAAACCTGGCACTTGACCTCTTGCTGTTTCATGCTTCTATCTATAAAGCTGCCAGGTTATCCAGAGAGGAAGGAGCCCAGGAAGCTGTCTGCATTTTTCAGAGATGGAGTGGCCAGGGGCTGCCAGGATGGGAGCTTAAGGACTGAGGAATATTTATCGATACTTGAGTGTGACTTACTCCCATCATCAACTGAAAAGAGCCAGGAGATAGTGGTATGTAGAGGAAAGTGGTTAGAAAACAGAAAATATTAGCAGCAGGGGACAAATGTAAAGCAAAAGGTTTTGTCTGGTGCTCAGGAAATATTGGAATAAATTCCAATACATTGTGTCTGTATGCTTAGGAAAACATAAATAGTATAAAGTCACACCAGGCAGCCCTCCTTATTATTCTGATGGGGGACAAGGAAGGGAGTGGAGAGGGAGATACTTCAAGCTCATCACTAAAAACCTGCTCTACAAATGATAACCTTTCTATTAAAGCAAACATCGACCTGGACGTCAGATAACAATGAAGGTGAGCTGCAAACCAGCAAATTTTCTCTCCTTCAGATTTTGTTAGTGGGGGGGATTGCTCCACATGAAGAGGATTGCCTGCCCTCCAACTGAACCAAACTAATAAAGCAAAGCACCACTGTAAACAGGAAGGCCCTTGTATCACAGCTGAGGCTTTAATGAACAACAAAGGGATGCAGGCACTTGCTCTTCAGAGACATTAAATCATTTATCTGCAACCAGGAACAAACCAAATGGTTGCAAAATTCCTGTCCAAATTGCTACGTGGAGTTAGTCTGAGTAAGCTTGATCTTTATGACAAAAATCATGGAACCATCCACCACGAACAGACCTCAGACTGTTACCAAGCCCCAGGGAAGCATTTATTTTACTTTTCATCCTGACAGCCATCTTTCTAACGTGTTAAAAGACACATAAAGACTTTACAGCTCTCTGTCTCAGTGATTCACTGGTCTTACAATTAGAAAGGTTTTTCTTAATATCTCCTTGAATTTTCTTTTCTGTAGTTTCAGTCTATTACTCTTCAGCCTCTGGGCTGATGAGTGCTGATGCCCACAGACTACTCCCTGGCAGGTGGGAGTGGCCACCTCTTTGAATTTTGGTAGTCCTTCCTTTGAGTAAAGCACATGATAAAGCCAGTGAGGGTAGCGTCTGAATTATAGAGTAAAATGCTTTCAACTCTTTTAGGTATCTAATACACAGAGGGAAAAGGCATTATTTAAAGCAAAATAAGCTGTTGGCTGTTATTTAAATGATCTCAGGAAAATCCTCGATTTCTCTAAAGAAGAAAGCAAGCTCCAGCACAGTTAAATACAAGGACTGGTGAACGCTGCAAGAGTATCACTTACTGTAAATATAGCTTCTTGTAACAGCAGGAGGTAGTTTAGGTGTCTTTCATCCCTGCAGATGTACTTTTACTTATTACATGTTAAAAGGTCAAATACGCTTTTTTGTTTGTCATTATGTAGATCCTTGCAGTTGTTTTGTAAATGCAACAATCTAAATAATTTATAAGAGCGGAGACGCCAGCTGTCAGTGCCACAACCAGGTAAGTCCTAATTCATGACAGTCTCCTCTTTCTTGAAGACCACAAAGGATGTAGCTGTGCACTAACTGCGCCAAGTTGCGGTATGTTGCTGGAGGCTTCTTTGAATTTCAGAGCAAATCTGGCAGTTGAAGAGAAGAATAAAATAGGCAGAGAAAATATTGATCAAAGGGAATTTTCCTCTTGACATAACCTAGAAAGTGCACCTTAGGTGCTTAATTAGGATTAAACCAGGCAGAAATTATATTGGAAAAAAATTATTGACAGTTTATCTAAAAATAGGAAGAATGTGCCTTTTGTAGGAGCAAGTTTGGGGATGTCAGGCGTAGCAAAAATCAATGCCATAATAGGATAGACTGATGGCATATCAGAATAGCTGCTCTTACTCACTCACGTGGAACCTGACAGTCGGCACATATTTGAGATTGCCAACTGTTCCCAAAGTTACCACCATTTTTATCTGAAATGACTGTTGGTTTTGAGAAGGAGCTTGGCCTCCTTCTCAGCTAGGATGTTAAAGCAGCTGGGATTCACTCCTGGCCTGACCCTGGCATTGTATTATCGTTGGAGAAGCTGTTGTGGCAGAGAGAGCATTTGCTGGAAACCTGTCTTTAAAGTTAGGAGCTGCCTGGAGCTGCCTGTTCAAGAGTTTTGGACCTGTCTTCTAGAGCACAATCCAGTGACAAAAATCTGCAAAATCAGAAATTCTGGAGGCCAGCAGCAGCCTTTCATTTCTTTACATGAAGGCCTATATGCTCTTCATCTTTACATACTGAAATAATATTGCTGTTACAAGCTTACTGACTGGGGTTTATCAGTCTTTGATTTCTCCTGCTCTCTCAAGTCTGTGCAGGTCTAACTATAAAGGAATCTGGAATAGCAATAGGAATAATGTAAATTCTATTTTTTACCTCCTCTGAATAACAGGGGAAAAGTAATTTCCAACTGCCAGGACTGATTAGCACAGTTTGACTGCAAACTTATAGCAGCTGTTATATTATCCACGTTTTGCATACTTCATGTCTATTTGCATACAGATTTGACAACATAATTGTCCACTGACATAAAGCATATTGAAAGAAAAAAAGAACACGAGTAAATTCAGAGAAAAGAGTTCTTACAATCTGCTTCTGTATTTCAGTCAAAATTTAAAATCTACCATTTTGCACCAGAAGTTGACTTTTTTATTCCATAGAGCATACCTGGCCAGCTAGAAGCCTTGGAGCCAAATTTACTCTCTCTTGCAATATAGACCCAAAGTAAACCCACTGATCTGACCTTCACTCACTCAGTACAGTAGACCCACTGTATTGAGTGAAGGTCGGATCATCTGTAATTCAACATTTAACAAAATGCTTTACATAATAAAAAATAATCTCCAAGTGAGGAAAACATGAAGAAGATGAATATAACCACATCTACTGCTAATGTGTTTTATTTAGAAGACTGTAACAACTTTTCACGTTGTACAAGCCAACTCATTCTGCATTGGTATGAGTCTCAAAACCAAGCAGGGCTTTGACTTTAAGATGGCAGCCCACCTCTGCTAACACATAGTTTAATAGTGACTGCAGTGGAATCAGGACTTCTGGCAATCACAATTGCATTTGAAAAATTTCCTCTCCCTGTCTGCCCTACTTTTCTGTTTCATCATAATTTTAAAACCCTAGCACCAGGCTGATTTTGGAGGCATTTAGCAGTCAAGGAACGGTGTTTGATAAAAAAATATGCTGGGGAGAGAAAAAGCTGACTGTTTCTCTTGAAATTCTGTCCTAAGTTATGGTTTCTGTTAGAATCACAGTATTAGTCTGAGATGAAGTGAAAAGAACTGGGTTAACACTCATCTTTTGGTGAGACAGATAAACTGTAAGGGAGCATTTCATTTTTTTTTTCCGGCTTCATTTAAGGTGACCTGATTTAGAATTTAAAAAAAAATAAACCCATGAAAAAATCATCATCCTTTCTGCTACGTCTCATTTACATTTTTTTTTCTTTTGTAAACAGTTTGATGCTGAAAATGTCTTCCATAAATACTGCTACCGTTTCTTATGGTTAATGGCAAGGTTTGTATAAGCTGGTGATCCCAGAAAGCAGATTTGGTGGGAATACTGGTGCAGTCCCCTCCCTGCTGAGGTCAATGGCAACTGACAGAGGCCAGTGGCAAACTGCAGGGTCAGAGTCAGCTGGTGGGAGTGAAATTGTGTCAAGTGCTGTTAACAAAAGCTTTCTGTACATACAATTAAAGCAGTGACAACCAAATTTAAAGATTAATTAGACGCTTTGAACTAGTCTCTTATTTAAAACTAATGCCCCATCTGTTCCTTGGCTAACACCCTGACAAGCATTTTGACTTGTTACATGACAAAGATGCTAATATGAATCAGCAGAATCTCTTCAACCAGACAGAGTATTGGAAATGGTTTCTTTTTCTGAGCTTCCCATTCATTTTAAATATCACTCCCATCACACTAGAGATGTCAAATAAATGACAGGCAGGAGATGAAAAGAAAAAATAAAGCCATACTAGGAGTGTTAATTAAAACAGGATTTGGAATAATCAAAAAGTTCTCCTTTCATATCTGTTGCATATAAGTCTTCATTTAAGACCCATTCTGATTTGATTTACATGGCTATTTGGAATGATTTCTGGTGGGTATTTCACTGTGCTAAAAGTGTCTGAAATATAATCTATCCGTGATAAAACTTTGTCACTTGTCATAAGTCACTGACTGTACTGCTGCGCTGCCATCGATAGTCTGATTTCACAAACTTGACATTACATATGTATGCTGAAAATTATGGCTTATGACTTGGAAATAAGTGTGTTATACAATACCTATCTCTTGACAATCATGGAAATTAACTCATGCAAAAACTCATCCAAAACCCACATTTATTTTCCTTTGAATTAGCTAGCAGTTTTTAGAAGTGATTAACTTTTAGGAAAAAGAAACCACATTAATATTTACAATATTACTCAGGAGAAAAATATCTAGTTGGTTGCCAACTAGGATTTGATTCAAAATTCATATGACTTTTAAGTTTGTGTGTGTACAAACATATATATGTACACACATTTGTGTGTACATATAGATAGGTAGAGATATAGCCATAGATGTTCTGGAGTGATGTGCATAGGTATCTATATGTGTGTGTGTGTGTGTGTATATGTATGCTATATGTATGCCTGTATACACATACCTCCAAGATGCACTCCTATTTATTCGCTAAATATTTAATAGAAAGAGTTATGCAATTTCACATCAGTCTAGAAGCCTCCTTTGATCTGAGATAGTTGCTGCCAGTTGTTGCAAATTGTTTTGGAAGCTTTGTGAGCTATGCATATCAAGCTGTGATAACTCTAGCTTATTTTTATATCCTTAAAATGTTTAATCCCTCAAGATCTGTTAAACTATTGTTTTGTTTCAGTTTCCACAAATTAAATCCCCTTTGAAAAAAGCTAATTTAGCAACAGAAGTGGATCATCATACAGACTGTAAGTGGTAATAGCAAACAATAACGTTAAAATTTAGACACCAGTTTCCCTTGTGATTTGCTTTATTTTAGAGCTTCTGCATAACTTCCTCTCACTCGACACACAGCCTTGTGAAGGACCAGATTTACTTCCTTGCTGACATCTACTGTGGCAGCAGCAGCGATGAGGAAGACAAAATTATTCTCATTCACCGGTGACTCCTCAGTAGAAGGTGATGGCTGGAGTCTGATGGCAAGTGGCTTCTGGTGAGATTAATTTTTTTGCTGACCCCATCCTCTGCCCCCCATCTGGACTTCAAGCTGAGATCCAAATCCAAATTATAGTGACTATAAAGTGTGTTTTCTATAGTTCATCTTCAGTTTTACAGCTAGTGCTGTGGTTTAACAGCAAGTTACAAATTAGACTATAAATATTGGCTTTTTCTTCCTGGAACATATGTACTTTGATAAAGTAATTCGTTTTTATATAGTTTGACATATTCTTTTAAAAAGGAGTGAACTGACTGAATTATTCCCTTTTTTCCCAAGTAGGAAGACCTCACAGTACCAGTTCTGGGTTGAACGATGTGCTCCAGTGAGCAGCATCCTACCACAGGTATGTCTGGAGTGAAAAGCTTTACTCAGGTAGGGAAAAAAAAAACCCTAAAACCCTTACCAAAGTTAGGAAAGGAAAGGAGACATTAGTACATCATTCTCATTTTACCAGGACTTTAACCAGGACAGGAACAGGAAGCAGCCAAATAAGTATGAAACACTGTAAGAGCATTTCCTAATCAAAATAACTAGGATTTGGGGAAAAAAAAAATAAATTGCCAGTTTTCACCAAAAATTTTTACCAAGCAACTCCCCAAAGTGTTCGTTGGGTGGAGTGAGCAGAATTGTGTCCTTTGGTGTTCTCAGCATTGGGACGACTGTACTGAAGGCATGTGAGATTCTTGGCAGGGAAATTTCCTAGAGTATTCACAAACCCAGCAAATTTTTCAGCATTTCTATTTGCATATTTTTTAAAAAATTGTTGGTGCTACTGTCTATGTTTAGCCTGTATCTGGACCTAAACTACAGCAGTTACTCTATCACCTGATGACCCCTCCCCAGCTGAGAAGAGGAGCCAGGAAAAGGAGAGGAGACCCCTGGGTTGAAGTGAAAACAGATGTAACGAAGCAAAAGGATACAAAGTTCTACTCAGCCCAGTCCAGGGATGGTGACCTTTGTGAGGAGGAGAGGTAAAGCAGGAGAAGGAAGAAGAAGGAAGAAGAAGGAA
>NW_010328642.1:0-242 GCF_000700745.2 Antrostomus carolinensis
ACACGCTATGGGGCAGCCCATCCGTCCATCCTTCCACCAGCGCCTCGTGCTGCCGTCACGCCGTGGGGCAGCCTGTCCATCCGTGGGGCTGTTCCGCCGTGGGGCAGGTGCTGCTGTGGGGCAGGGCAATGGGTGGATCTATGGGGCGCCCCACACGCTATGGGGCAGGGTGCAGAGTCCGGGCGTGGCCCCGAAGCGCCTCAAACTCCTCCTGGACCAAATCCGTCAGCACCTTCCGCATC
>NW_010328642.1:264-491 GCF_000700745.2 Antrostomus carolinensis
CCTGGGGGGGGACAGGGGGGGCTCAGCCCCACAGAACTATGGGGCTGGGGGGGGAGAGACCCCACAGAACTGTGGGGCAGAGATGTGGGGCAGCCCCCCAAGTACTCACCGCCGAGGCGCCCTCAGCCCGGAGTCGCTCCACGAGGGGCCGGACGCTGAACGGTCGCCCCACAACCACCGTGATCCGCTGTGGGGCAGGGTCAGTGCCCCATAGCCTGCCCCATAGC
>NW_010328643.1:0-426 GCF_000700745.2 Antrostomus carolinensis
ATCTATTAGTTGGTTTATATAAACCTCCCCTCCATCTTTTCCCACCTTCTGCTGTTATAATAGGGTACAATAAACATATATCTGTTGTAGATGGCTTCCAGGACTGCAACACACACAGATGTTTTCTGCTTAACTCTTCCTCTTCCTTTTGCTTCGTTTTTTCCCTCCTTTCCCAAGCAAGAGTTGGACTCGATGATCCTTGGGGGTCCCTTCCAACTCACAACATTCTGTGATTCTGTGATTTCATCCTCCTAAAACCAACTCAACTGCGTAATCAATTTTTCCTTCTCTTCATCAAACATGTATTTATTCTTAAAACAACGAGTGTGGAATGTTCCCTGACATTTCCACTAATTAGCTTTGGACTAGGTAGGCATATCCACTAGAGGAGATCTAACAGTTTCATAGAATCATAGAATGGTTTGG
>NW_010328644.1:0-4222 GCF_000700745.2 Antrostomus carolinensis
TACACACACACACACACACACACATTTATTTCCTTTCCCTTTTTCTGGGAGCCTGGCTGATGCTTCTTTTGACTCTTGTGAACTTAGGTCTCTGCACTCATGTCCGGGAAGGGGGAAGGTTTATTAGAAGAAGATACACCAGGATCAAGTGACTGGTACCGTACAGATAAAAAGCAGTAGTGGGCATTTTTTGACCCTTGGAATGGCTTACAGGTATTTAGGGCAGAAATATTAACACTGTGAGCGATAAGGTAAAGACATCCTGGTATATTTGATTATAATACTGAACATTATGCATGCAGATACATTTTAGAGTAGACTGAGTAGGTATGTGCATACATATATGCATGTATGCACTCTTAATATCAGGGATAAATTTGCGTAATTATAGCTGGTAATTTGTCTGCAATGCAGCTATTTTTGAAAGTTAAATAATTGCTGATAGGAGGGAGCAGTAATTTATGGCAAAAGAAAATGCTCTCGCCTCATCTTATCTGGAGGGTGGTGGGTGTAATTCTGAAGCTGGTCCTGTTTGCTGCTTCTCTTAAAATATGCATCCCTGCTATCTGTAGTCACGTTTTGGTGACTGAAAAGATTCAGAACAGTGTAGATATTTTCTTAGTAAATGAAATTATAACTCTGCAGAAAATTTGTAAAACATTGAAATAAATGGTAGTTTGTAAGTAGGAATATTTGGGAATATTTTCTAAATAAAGATATTTCATTCTGAAATAAAATAACATTTTATGATAAATTTCCAGTTGCTAATAATATGCCAGAGAATAGATTTTTTTAAACTGATCTAGGTTGCCATAGTTAGTGAGGACAACAGCTTATCTAAGTAGTAAGTAATTTTTAAGGAACCATGTCTCTTTATTACCTTAACAACATTCTATAAATTATTAGTTTTAAGTGTCGATATGGCTTTTGAGAAGATGAATGTCATGAGAAAGAGCTGATGGAATTATAACTTCAACTATGTTCCTGTTTACATGTATAATATATTATTAAATGTCATTTGTTTAAAAAAGGAATTCAATCCATAATGGCTCTAGTATAAACAAATATTGGTTTTATATTACTTAGGCTCTGTTTGATTTTTGTTTCGTGACAGCAATTCAGAATTAAGATTCTATTATTTATTAGCTAGAAAGAGGGACAGGAAAGACCTTGTGCCACGTGTTTATCTCAGAAAGCCACAGAAATTCAGAAAGTGGCTAAAGGTTATGGATGTAAAATATTCACTGACTCACTGCAAGTATGAAAGTACGCTTCCAGAAAGTGCTGGGTGTTTTACTATAAAAGAAATACCTGGAAGATCTGACAAGGCTTCAATCATGTGAAGGCTGCCTGAGAGCACCACGTATCTGGTGTTATAGAGGATTAAAACTAATTTTATTACAGCCTTCAACAGCCTAACAATAGTTAGCCTGCAGTGACTGAGCAGTAAGGAGTTTCAGGAACTAATAATTGTAAACTTCAATAAACAGGATCTCAGTATTTTAAATACTTTGTTTAAAACATGTTTGAAAGCTGTATGGCAATAACCTAACCAGGATAACGGAGACTGAGGATGTGCCTAAGTGTGTTCTTCCCACAAGTAAAGTCTTTGCTGAAGAGATGCTTGGTCTTCCTCCCTGGGGAAGGAATGACTTCTCCACTATCTTTACATGAGGTTGGAAAAGCTCTTGATGCATTTCTCAGTAGTGGAAAATATTCATACAGGAAAATACTTAACCACAAGTATACTTCAGACCTTCAAGTCCAATGGAATTCATTGTATTCCTAAGTTCAAGCAAATACTTAATACTTAAAGTTACTCAGCAGGCACAAGGTTTTGATAAACAATGTCGATCTGTCTGGTAAAACACTTGCTTTCATGTATCTCAGTAAATTTTCCGTCATTGTAAATGTACTAGGAATCTTTGTGTACTCCAATAACGAGGACTGCTGAAGTTGGACGAGTTAAGGAATTAATTTGGTGTAAATATCCCCTATGGTAGGTAATCTGTTTTTATTACTTTTAACATCAAAATCACCAACATTTTTGAAGGAATAAATTACAAAAGAAGGAGAAGTCTAGAAAGTAATTATTGCGGATATGGTAGTGAATTCTTTAACCACCACTTCAACGATTCTTTTTTTTTATTTTTTTATTTTTTTTTTTACTTTCGGTTGTGCTTTATGAAACATGTTTATAGACTATGTCAGCAATGTTCTTCCTCGGTTGCCGTTGCAAAGACTATTTTCGCAGTTTATCACAAAATGCCAGATTTGCTCAGCATGTAATTTAATCTTATGCTTGGAAGCCTCCACATTACTTGGTTATCACGAAATTATTCTTTAATAAAAATGTATGCTTTGTGATCTATATTTTATTAATTTGGTGAGTCAGTTTATCGATTGTTGCAGATGCCATGAATGTATAATTTGTCACAGTTATTGGTTGCCTGTCAGCAGTTTGTAGCACCACGGAGTTCTTGGCTCTTGGGGCACCTTAGAAATAAGCCTTTCTTGATCTGTGGAAGAAAAGCTTTCTCCTGTAAATTATCATCAAGACTTGGGCTGATATCAGGTTTATCACTTCACAGCGTGTATTATCCTGTATTAGCCAAACGCTACGAACAAATTAATAACGTGACCTGTTCAGGCACGAGTTTTTGGCAAATATGATTTAGTGATTTTAAATGCTGGGGATGAGGTCAGAAGGAACACAATGTTCGAAATGGAAGGCGCAGTTTTTCTCCCTATTTTTGTTCACTCTGAACTTAGGACCTATTAGGGTCACTAGACTGGAAAAACAAAAGAAAATTCTGAGCTTTTTTTTATCCTCTCTTCTACAGTTGATAGTTTTCTGCTATAATATACAGCAGTCATGATGTTGTTGATTGAAAAGGGGGGGTTTTACGAACAAATGTTAATGAATTTCAGTTTTTTAAAAAATACAACTATGCATTCAATATTTTTCTTTTACTAAATGTCTTGGTTTTGCTAGGATAGAGTTAATTTTCTTATTAGGTAGAGTAGCTGTGTTTTAGTTTCTGTGTAGAATTTGTTATGAGAAGAATATTGATAACATAATAATGTTGTTAGTTGCTGCTGGAGCTCAAGGCCACTGTGTTTGGCTGGCTCACAGCTGCATTAGGACTGGGAGGGATGAATATGAATAGCAAAACCCAAAACTGACATCTGGATGTGCCAATGAAATATTCCAGATCGTATCACATCATGTCAGTGTATTAACCAGGGTTGACTGGCAATCGGGGTATTCTTTCGGGGATCACTTGGGTTCGCTTTTCCAGAATTTGGGTTTTTTGGGACTGTCTGCTTCAGGATTGTTGCCACAGGCTGGGCATCAGTCGGCGGGTGGTGAGCAATTGCACTGTGTATCACTCATTTGTATATTCTGTTATTAGTATTATTATCATTATCATTTTATTTTTAGTAGTAAATAGTTTTTATCTCAGCCTGTGAGTCTCCTTGCCCTTTTCTTTCCAATTCTCTCCCCTACTCCCTGGGGGGGAGGCAGGGGGAGAGTGAGAGAGCGACTGTGTTTGACTGCAAACCAAACCACCACAGTAAAGCAGATATTTATTTCCAAAATTGTTGGATTACTAAGAAAGTGTGCAGTGGTGATACAGCAGAAAGCTTTGCATGCTGAAGTTGTGTGGTTAAAACATCTGCTGGTTTCGCTTGATATTTTTAAAGGCTGGGTTGGACACCCTGGGAGCTGGTTCTAGTCATGCACCCAGGGTATGTGTGGTGCTATTAAAAAAATAATGACTGGACAGATGCTCTTCTGCGCCTCAGATTTTAGCTGGAGTAGTTGTCGGGTTTTTCATCCCCTCGTCTTTCTGGGTTTTATAAATATTAAGTCTCTGGTGCTTACTGGTGATTGGTGTTGATTTATGCAGGGACATCTTGTCACACTTAGGAGCCTCCCCAGTGAACTTGTTCTGCTGAAGTTTTTGGTCTGTATAATGTACACTGGGGAGGGGGCTAGGTAAAAAAAATCTGGATAAAGGTTCTTTCCAGAAAAAGAAGGAAAGAGAGGAAGAAAAAAGGGAGGAAGGAGCGAAAAAGGAGAAAAAGTAAAGAAAAAGGGAGGGGGAAAAAGAAAAAGGGAGGGACGGAAAAAAGGGTTAAAAATAGAGGAAAAAGGGGGTTAAAAAAGAAAAGCTCAATAGAAGGGCGGGCTGGGGCCCGCGGCCGCTGCCGAAGC
>NW_010328645.1:0-1774 GCF_000700745.2 Antrostomus carolinensis
ACTCCACTCCACTCCACTCCACTCCACTCCAATCCAATCCAAACTACTCTCTTCCTCTCCCCCCACTGCCTCCACCTCTCCCACCATAGCTGGGATGAGCAGGGCTCTGGCACCTCCCTTCCTCCTCACTCAGCATGGGCTTTTCCCTCAAGTCAGCCCCTTGGCCAGTGTCCCCAAGGGTCACCCACCCACACGTCCTGTGCCTGGCCAGGAGAGCTGGGCACAGCCGGGTCAGGGCCAGCACTCTGGCACAGCAGATGAGCCATCACCATCCTCCCCTCTCACCCTGACAACACCATTTCTATGCAGATGATTCTCTCATCGCGGAGGGGAAAGTGAGGCTGATGAAATCCAATCTCATCTTCGGTCTGATTGTGATAATTTGCACCGAGCTAAGGAAAAGTGAATTATTATTAAATGCAAATAAAAGTTAAATAATGTTGTTTGGGAGCTGCTCTATGCTGCATCCTCTGCATAAATCAAGGGGAGGTTTAACTTGGAGTAATACATCACCGCAGGTAGTTACCCCTCTAATTACCTGCCTGTGTGTCCAGAGCTGCCCAGACCCTCAATTACTGCCCCATTAACTGGGGACGGTGATTACAGCACTGGGGACACCAAGGGGACCTGCAGCCCCATGCACTGCAGCTCCCAGAGTGTGGCTGGGCAGAGGGACGAGGGACAACGGCCGCAGGGGACCAGAGGTGGCCGGGGAGCGGAGCCGGGGAGCATCCTGATGGTTTTATGTCCCTGTAAATCACCTACCAATCCAAGGGCTGACGGAGATGTATTTGGAGCTGCTGCAGCACAATTAAGTCTTCTTGTTAGTCTCAGGAGAAGGAGGCTGTTGGTTTACTTGCAAATGCTTGAGGTAATTCTCTAATGGCTCCTCCACCATTACACAGACACTGTTTTCAGTCTCTTATCATATGTAATCCCTAATGATTCCTCTGTTATGTCCTGTTTTATTAAAGCGCCATTGAACTATAGCCTATTGATTTAGATTTCACAGACAATTGAAATTTAAATTGACTCCAAATTGAATGTCTCCATGCAATCTGTGTTCTGTACTAAAGATAGATAAAATGCTTCTATTTTTGATAACAACTTATAGCAGAGGCACATTTTAATTTCAGAAAGTGCAGAAGGGTGTCAGGATTTCCATGACAATGGCAGGTGGCTGGGATGGCAGCAGCTTTAAGATCCATGTGGGCAGTTCACATCACCCCGGAGCACGGGCAGTGTGCTGTAGGTACGCCTGCATGTGCTCCTTGGAGCTTTATTTAGAGAAAAATGGAGCTTAATGCCATGAAGGATGTGGCTAGTGGATTCCCGAAGGGCTCTCCCTCACCGAGCACTGACCACACCGCCTGAGCAGTGAGCTTTGCCACCAGGATGCTTTTCACCGCGCGGCCTCACCGGCAGCACCATGAGTAGCAGGTCACCAGGAGCAGAACCTGCACACAGACAGCACAGCCAACATGCAGCCAAAACCCCACCAGGTCCCTAAATGTCTTCCAGGTTCTATTGGCTCCCACGTTATCCAGGGCTCCGGGCGATGCTGGATCCGGACAGGGTCGTATCCCTTCACCAGGGGCTCCCGGGAGGAGCTGCGGCTGGACCTGTCCCCACAGCTCTCTGCTCCCCGCGCCCCATCCCAGGGTGTCCCCACGAAGTGTGGGGTGAACACAGCCGTCCCTGTGGCTCCGGGGACCCGCACCTCCACCTCCCAACAGCTTCGGTATAAATAATCAAGAGTTAGAGGCTGGATCTG
>NW_010328645.1:2410-3836 GCF_000700745.2 Antrostomus carolinensis
TGGGATTGTCCTGTGCAGGGACAGGAGTTGGACTGGATGGTCCTGGTGGGTCCTTCCGGCTCACACCATGTGATGATTCAAGGATTCTATCATTATATCATTCTATGATCAGCCCCATCCTGCCCAAAACCTGCCCTGAGCGTGGAGACAGACGCCGATGCCGCCTCCCCATCCCCTGCCCTGCCCTTGGCTTGGTCCCATCTCAGCAGCTCCGGCCTCGAGTCTGTCTCCGACATTCCCACATGTGCACGTGTGGCCATGTGTGTGTGAACACGCCGGGGGCCGTGGCTGATGAAGTGTTGCTGCTTCCCAGGCTTTTAGAGACATTCACGTTTAATCTGTGGTTTAACATTCCTAGCGGGAACACTTCCCAGCTGCAGAATGTTTTCTGCGAGCCTCTAGTCCCATTCCTGACATTTCACCTGTCACATTATGTGCTTCGCAGGGGAGCGAAATGGCAGCTTGTCTCTGTAAAAGCGATGGACACACTGTTTGCCAATGAGAGGAGCTCTGGGCTCCATCCCCTGCTCATTTAGAAACAAAACTCACCTCAAATGATGGTTTGAACAAATAAACCCCCTCGCACGCCTCTTCCCAGCAGAAAACATGAGGGATTTTCTGACCATGGGAGCTGCAGGAGGATGGGTGACTGCTCCGGGGATGGAGAGGCAGCAGAACACCCAGCAAAATCCCTGACATTAACATTGCCCACCTGGAAGGACAGCCCACCCCCCAAATACCTCTGGTTAAAAAAAATCATCTACTTTTAAAGCCCACCTAAACTCCTACAGCCAGAGCTGTCACCTAATTTATCAGGTTACTGCGGTTTTCTAAGAATGATAGACAGTAATTAAAACTAAGCTAATAACCTCCTCACTCTTGACATTTCTACAGGGGTTTTGTTCACCATTATCTACATATAGATTAAAAATTGTAATTGGACTAGAGATGGGGTTAGAAAAATCAACCACCTTCCAACTGAGAGTTTGCTAGTGAGTGACACTTCGAAATTTTATTTAATCTGAGAAAATTGAGTTGAACTCCAGTAAAGTTGAGTTATGGGGAAGTACCTGCACTGGGTAGAAAATGCACTCGCCAAAGGGGTGGGAGGAAAGCGTGGGCAGGGGGTGTAGTGATGAAGGGACCCCACAGCCAGGCTCCAGCCACCCTGTCCTGCTGCAAACCGGGCAGGAGAGTTGGCCCTGCCAGAGCTTCTGTGCCAAAGAGAAATGTTGAAATGCAGCAGCTGCTGATGGCAGCAGAACCGGGTGCTTTAGAACCTCCTTGTAAATATGGGGAGCAACCTGCCAAGCTGGGAGCTCATCCAGTCTCATCTGGCTCTTCCCAATGGACAGGGCATCCCTTGCATATTTTAATCATGGAAATAAAGTAAAACTTCAAATAATAATGGCATTAAAATAATAAT
>NW_010328646.1:0-304 GCF_000700745.2 Antrostomus carolinensis
GCTCGGTTGACCCGCACCCCCCGCCTCTCCCCGCAGGTGTTTCGGGACCAAGTGCGCGGGCTGTGCCCAGGGCATCTCCCCCAGCGACCTGGTCCGCCGGGCGCGGAGCAAAGTGTTCCACTTGAACTGTTTCACGTGTATGATGTGTAACAAGCAGCTCTCCACCGGCGAGGAGCTCTACATCATCGACGAGAACAAGTTTGTCTGCAAAGAAGATTATCTGAGTAACAGCAATACTGCCAAAGAAAACAGCCTGCACTCCGGTGAGTGAGCGCGGCCGGGGATGCGTTCGGCTGGGGGAGAG
>NW_010328647.1:0-216 GCF_000700745.2 Antrostomus carolinensis
CGGGTGCAGCCCCTCCTGCCTGCCTCGCCGGGTGCAGCCCTGCCTGCCTCGCTGGGTGCAGCCCTGCCTGCCTGCCTCGCTGGGTGCAGCCCCTCCGGGAGCACGACCTGGCCCTGGTGTGAGTGAATCAGAGGATCAGTCACAGAATGTTGGGGATTGGAAGGGACCTCCAAAGATCATCCAGTCCAATCCCCCTGCCAGAGCAGGAACCCAAAT
>NW_010328647.1:279-14867 GCF_000700745.2 Antrostomus carolinensis
CCTCCCTGGGCAGCCTGTTCCAGGGCTCTGTCACCCTCACAGTAAAGAAGTTTCTTCTCAAGTTTAAGCGGAACCTCCTGTGTTCCAGCTCACACCCATTGCTCCTTGTCCTGTCATTGGTTGTCACCGAGAAGAGCCTGGCTCCATCCTCGTGACACTCACCCTTTATATATTTATAAACATTAATGAGGTCTCCCCTCAGTCTCCTCTTCTCCAAGCTAAAGAGACCCAGCTCCCTCAGCCTTTCCTCATAAGGGAGATGCTCCACTCCCTTAATCATCTTGGTGTCTCTGCGCTGGACTCTCTCAAGCAGTTTTCTGTCCTTCCTGAACTGTGGGGCCCAGAACTGGACACAATATTCCAGATGTGGCCTCACCAGGGCAGAGTAGAGGGGGAGGAGAACCAGGATGGTGCCGGGTCCCTTCATGCCCACCAGCCAGGGTTGGCTCCTTCCATACTGCACTTGCTACAGCTGTCCTACTGCCTCTTGGAGTCTGGGTGTCCTCAAGTACCTTTGCAGTGCCTCTGTTGTTGTTGTTGGAGATAACTGGATGCCTGTGTAGTGTTTCTATAGCTTGAAGGTCTCGGTTGCGTGTTGTGGGCTCTGATGGTGCCGGGTCCCTTCATGCCCACCAGCCAGGGTTGGCTCCTTCCATACTGCACTTGCTACAGCTGTCCTACTGCCTCTTGGAGTCTGGGTGTCCTCAAGTACCTTTGCAGTGCCTCTGTTGTTGTTGTTGGAGATAACTGGATGCCTGTGTAGTGTTTCTATAGCTTGAAGGTCTCGGTTGCGTGTTGTGGGCTCTGGCATGAGGCTGTGTGTAGGGGTCTGAGGGGGCAGGCGTGGAGGGCTGGGTGGGACCAGTCAGACTGCTAGAGGTTTGTCCACACTGTTACTAGAAAAGCCTGGAATGATCAGTCCCCCAAACCACTGTCCGATTTTGTAAGAGGCTGACTAGAATAGACCAGACCAGAGCTGGGAAGTGAGCTGAGTGTATTACTGGTTCAGCTTAGATCAGGAAATGCTTCCATGAATGTCCCCGGCTGCTTCACTTCACCTGGTAGTGTGGCCTCAGGCTGCACAACCAAGGTGGCTTTTGGAAGAATCTAAACCAGGAGGTGTGCTCCAAGAGCTTACTTAATGTGCTCTGATTTCTTATGGGTTGTTGAAAGACAGAGGCTGTGGACATCTTCAGCAAAACCAAGAAGATCCCTTCCTGTTGCGCAGCGCAGCTTGCTGAGGGAGAAGCAGGCTATATCAGTTCTGCTGGGTGAATGCTCGGGGCCCTCCCAGTTGAGATTGAGCGATGCCCCTCTTTGTTTCGTGCTGGTTTTTAACCAGCTACTTCGGTTCCTTTTTCAGCCTTGATCCTCCTGGTGAGGACTAGTTGTATGTGACAGGACAGAGTCCACAGGGAGCTAGATCTCAAAGGTCTGCATCTGTTCTTTCAACTTCAGTCATTTTGCTGAAGGCTTCTGTCTTCCACTGGTAGATGGACAGCAATTGGCATCTCCAGAGAGCAGTTCTTCCCATGGCAATTCTGTGTCCTCCCTGGAAGAACAGACATCTCCTCTGCCCATAAGCTGTGCTGGTGCAGACGTGGTGAGCGCACCAGACTCTGCTTCTCCAGTCCTTGGGTTTTCAAAGCATCCCTGAGCATCCCTGCTCTTGCAGCCTGACTTCTCTGCTGCGCCACATTCTCGTGGGAATGAAAGAGCAGTCACTGAGCTCATTTCACCTTTTATTCCTAGAGCACTTAAAGAACAATTATACTAATTCTAATAATGACTAAATTTATACCACTCTAGAGAGGGAAGCACAAGGCATTTAATTTCAAAGCTGTTTGACAAGACCATTTTGGTGTGTATATTTTCAGAAGTATGACAGAAGTTTCCAAAGCGCCTAATGGGGAGAAAAATGTTTAAGTTCATACTCTCAGGTTTTTTGTTTCCAAGAAGCTGAATACTGTTCTATTCTGTTTGGCATTATCCATCAAATAAAACAAATTTAAAACAGGGATTTACAGGATTTACTGCTTGTTTCTTAATTACCCGTTTCTGGTCATTAGCTATCAGGGATGTAAGTATTTGCATGGGAAAAAAGGATACTTCTCTTGTGGGAGGTATTAATTCTCAGTATCATGAAGCAGCACAGCTAACTGCATTTTAGAGTTAATCTTTACTTCTCAATGAGAAGGGAAGAATGCATGGTTCTTGGTCTACACAGTGCTGATAATTAAGATATGTTGAACCAGAAATTGAAATACTGCATATGCTTTCCTGTTTTCCTTTTCTTACATATGTAAAAGTAAACATTTAGTGCTAGAAGTAAATGTGTTTGGATTTTAGTATTTTTGACGTGCCATGGAGAGAATAATGTCAAACAATGGTAAGTTGTCACTTCTCATATGAAGGTGTAGAAGAACACGTTGGAATTCAGTAGCTAGCACGTAAGGAGAAGGCAGTTATTTTTGTACTGATATCCGCTGCTAACAGACCTGAATAACGGTTCCACTGGATACAGTATTTCATATATCCAAGGACATGTTTAAAAGAGAAAATAAGCTCCTGGTATTAATCTAAACCTTGACCCGCTCTTACACTTCCCACACGGCACTTTGTATGGACTCCTGGTGATTCATTCAGTCTTTCTTGTGCAGAGGTTCAGTGATGAGTCAGGAAAGGGTACGTTTTCTGCTTTCAGGCTATCACCTTCTTTTGAACTTTGCTATTTATTTAAGGCTTTTTGTTGTTGTTTCAGTTCAGTTTGATAGCAATCCGCTACAGCTGTGATTGTGCCAGTCGGCTGTGATGGACATGTGGGCACAGCTAAAGTGAAAACAAAGGCTTTGGCTTTCAAACATTATAGGTAAACATGCACTGAGTTTCCACCTTAATTTCTAAGTAATATAGAAGTGTTTCAGTATTTGTATTAGGAAAAAAAAAGTAAAAAATAGATATCCTAGAAATGGTGAGATTCAAAACATTATTTTTCCTTGACTTTATTTTCCTGTTTTTAGAGGAGATGGTGCAACCCCCAAAACACAGACATTTGGAGTTAAGTCTGAGTTTCATTTAAAACTCTGTGGGCTTGGGCTTTGGTGGTTATGAAGAGAGATGACGCTGAATCTCTCTTGTAAATTAAGAAGTAAGGACTTTCCGTTGGTCTTAGGAAGATGAAAATTAACTTGGATGTGTAGGTCGTCTTATTAAGTGCAGTGGAACTGCGCTGATGTTTGCTGAACTACTCTTTGGAGATTTACATAATGGATGAGATACAGGAGCTCAGGCGGCGTGACAGTGGCGTTTATTTTATCGCAGAATGTAAAACAAGTGAATTGCCTTAATAATCTCTGCAGAAAGCAAGGATGATCTTTTTTTATATGCAGAAAGAGGGCCAGAAAGTTCATAATACCATGGCTATTCATGTACAAGGAGCCAGTCCTTTCTTTTGAATGGTCTGGATCCTTTTAACTATCATACTGTCTTCTTCAGGACTCTTAAAACTGTGCAGGAATGGCAAGCATCGTGCATCTCTCTGGGAAAATATGGCTTTTACGCAGTAAAAATATAATGTCTGCTGATAATTCATGGCTTGATAAAAGAGGCTCATAAGAGGCTGGGTAATTATCCTAACTGCTACATATTTAAATATATGGAAAGCATTTATAAACCAAGCTCACCTGCTATTTATTTCTGTAGTGGTAATAATAGTAATTTCAAAAGTTTTAGAACCTTCATAATTTCAAAGTGGGTGTATGTTGGAAAGAAGCTTTAATATTAACATTAAGAGGTTTCAGGCTTTAATTTACTCAAACCAGTGCACCCATTTTGGTTGCTGTGGGTGGTTTTTTCTACCTCAGCTGATGATATCTTTTCAGCATGGAAAATGGGCAAAGAAACACTGGAAAAGTAGAATAGTTAAATGTAGATGGTAATAACGCCCAACTCCTATTGTGTGCTTCTCAACTGTGTATTTGGCTTCAAGCAAGAGTTTGGCTATTACTTTACTCTGAATATAAATGTGCCATTACTCTTTGATCTGTAGCAACAGTTTGTTATGATCAAGGCTACTTACCACTTTCGCCTGAAGGAAGAGATTTACTGTTTGGCATAGCAGGTTTCTAAAAGAGTGAATGATATCCTCAGTTTCTGGTTTCTGTGAGCTATGTGCAGCTTAAGAATACTCTTGTATTAACCTGATGTCAACTGCTGCTTCCTTTAGAAAAGTCTGGGCAAGTAATTAATCATACAGTGTTGTAGAGAAGCATAAGTCCCTGCTCATGGCAGAGGGGTTGGACTAGATTATCTTTAAAGGTCCCTTCCAACCCAAACCATTCTGTGATTCTGTGATAGGCATTTATTTGACTAATATGGAACCAGGTTATTGGAAAAAAAAAAGAATAGTTTCATGAATGTAGCATTCCCTGAGCAGGGTTAGTTTCTGCTTTTGTTCATGAAAAGACTTAAAATAAGACTTAAAATATTTCCAGTGATTTCAGTAGTGATGGAAAATACCTAGTCTGTGTATTAAATATGCTGTGCTCCCCTCTTAATTCCAGGATGTGGGCTGGGATTAGTTCTGACAATCTTTTTCTGCATATTAGATAGCAATTATTACTTATCAGTTGATGCACAAAGGTTTTTCTTTTTATCAGTTTCTTTTTCTGACTGGGTTTCTATTAAACCAGTTATTTTTGTCTGGTCATATGAGTCTGTATCATCGGTAGCAGTTACTGCAGCAGGCAGGGGAGGGCTCCAAAGTAATAACCGTTGCAGTTGTTATCCCGCAACGTCCCGTCCGGTCGAGGTGGCACAGAGACAAACACACACCCCGTCTCTGGGCCAATGAGCACTGACACCAATATGAGGATGCTGCAAATGGCGTTTAATGCTGTACGACACAGTACTATATAGAGTGGGTTCACTATGTCACTTCCACCTGCTTACATCACAGGCTAAGTGCTATTGGCTACTAGCAGAGAGAGAGAGGGGGGTGTCTTACCTTTCCGTACAGCCCGATATCTTCCGGCCGCCAGACCCTATCTTACTACAAATAACCTGTTTGCTTATATTTGCTGCGGTCTGTCCACATTGCGGCCTAGCGGGATCAGAGACCGAGGAATGTTTTCTAAGGGCAAACAGAGTTGTTTTCATCAGAAAGTGTTTTAAAACATTGAAATTCTTCCACTGCGGTGGCTCTGAACTCTCTCAGGTGGAGATCTTTAGAGTAAATAAATAAAAGATCACACCAGGCGAATGTGATTTAGAGTGTCTGTAACTGTTCCCCAAATGGCACTAAAATCCTAAATAAGATATGAGCAAGGCAAGCAGGGGGGAAAAGTTCACTTCAGCCTCCAGATGTTCAACGCACCAGACCCTGAGGGCACAGAAGAGGATCCGGAAGAGTCATGGTGTCCGAAGGAGCCCGCTGGTTAGGGCTGCTTCCTCACGCCCTGCTTCTCCACAGCTTTTACCCTACTTTGGGATGTGTGCACATTCATCTTGGAAAGAAGTCTCTCATTTCTAATCCAAACACAGGTGACCTAAAAGTATTTGCCTACATGCGTTATCTAGTGAGTCAGGAGGAAAAAAAGGTGTTTTTCCATATGTGGCTGAGATTAACGTTGCATTTGAAAGTGAACCTAAACACCGGCTAGCGCGGCTGGCTGTGCTTGTTTTGTTAAACTGATCATTTTTTTTTTAAATGTTGGGAAATTTTACAGTTATAATTTCAGTTGAGAAATTTTAAAGGGAGAAGAAAGTAGGCATCTACTGTGTTGCACCTCGAGTACTGTGTTCAGTTTTGGGCCCCTCACTACAAGAAGGACATTGAGTTGCTGGAGCGTGTCCAGAGAAGGTCAACGAAGCTGGTGAAGCACCTGGAGAACAAGTCTTATGAGGAGCGGCTGAGGGAACTGGGGTTGTTTAACCTGGAGAAGAGGAGGCTGAGGGGAGACCTTATTGTTCTCTACAACTACCTGAAAGGAGGTTGTAGTGAGGTGGATGTTGGTCTCTTCTCCCATGTAACAAGTGATACGACAAGAGGAAATGGCCTCAGGTTGAGCCAGGGAAGGTTTAGATTGGATATTAGGAAAAAATTCTTCACTGAACAGGTTGTCAAGTAATGGAACAGGCTTCCCAGGGGAGTGGTGGAGTCCCCATCCCTGGAGGTATTTAAAGGCCATGTAGCTGAGGTGCTTAGGGACATAGTTTAGTGGTGAACTTGGCAATGCTAGGTTTACAGTTGGACTAGATGATCATAATGGTCTTTTCCAACAAGACAGTTCTATGATTCTGTGATTCTTTCTGAGATAGCAGCTCAAGAATGCTTACTGCACTTCAACTGATGAACCCATATTCCTTGGTGGTGAGGAGTGATGCTGGGCATTTGCATCCTTCATCAGCTTGGACTGCTTTGAACCCTGGAGGACGTTCTAGGTAACCCACCAAGATTTGCCCTGCATAGTTGGCTGTTACTAACCTCTTTGTAGGCCATTCAACATGATGAGCATGTGAAGTACTTAACTAGTATCTGCCTTGCAGAATTGCAACAAAAATTATCCAATCCAGGCATAAACCTCCGCATCTGACCCTAGAGCAGTTGTATGGCAGCTGATGATGGTAAAAATGTGCAGGATTGTTTGGTAACCTGTTTCAAAAGGCTCAGGTTGCCTGAGTAAGGTTCTACAGGGCTTGATAATTAGATGTAGTCATAACAGTATTAACAGTGATCTCTTGAATTAGTCTAGTAATTCCTCACAGTTGATCAGCAGTATGACTTCTTCTTTTCCCCCCAGTTTTAGTGTATTGAGGCTAATACTTAATTTTGTGTTTTAGACTAATAAACATAGTCTGCTGGTCTTGTGAGTATTCTTTCAGATTGAAAATAAATTCAGAGCTCAGCTGTTTTTCAGGCCACTCACAGGGAGTTGTCATTACTTTAAAAAAATAAACATGACAAAAAAACCCCCCCAAAATCCTACCTGAATGTTTCAGAGACTATTTTAAACTTGAGAATAAATGATAAACTTTCACAATTTTCACTTAAGAGTGGATAATTTATTATTCCTGGCACCAAACAGGTTCTTTTTTTCTATAATTCTTGAAATGTAGAATTTATTAATGTCTTCAGTCAATATAAAGTCTACCTCCACATGCATAAGTCGCACCACACGTGCACAAAACGTGGATGGTGGTTCTGTGTTGGTTGCGCTGAGCTGGGCAATGGACATCTGAAGAAGCAGCACCAACAATGACGTAGCTTTGGTGCTTTTCATCACAGAACGTGAGCTGGGTACCTGACAGGTTCTTTAAGCTGAAGTCCTGTGAGGAGTGATTTTTAAGAAAAGGATTATTTTCCAAAAGAATTCTTAGAATTCTATTTGACTTTTCATGTGAACTGATGACTTGGCACGAGCTTTCAATGTGAAAAGCATTCTTGTGAATCATCTGCATTGACTGAGGGAATTACTCCCCAGATTTGTGTCCAGCATCATTCAGTGTCTGATAAACACTGCTCTTGAAACCACTGTGGCTGTGATTTTAGTGGTTAGAATATTTTAGTAATGTTTATTGAATTTCAGCATCCAGAATGATGATGGAAGCAGTTTGTCACATTATTAATGTTAGCAGTCCGGATCTCTTTGGAAGGATGCAGTGCACATAACAGTCTATGCCTGTGCAGAAATTGTTGGTTAAAAATACGAGCAGTTTAACCCACCCAGTTCTTGTGGCGCAAAGTAAATCTAATAAGAGCATTTTATTCTGTGTGAGACACAGCTAGTGTGGACAGGAAATCGTTTTCATCATTTTACACCGTGTAACTAAGCCACGTGTTGGGAATAAATATGTGATTTATACAGGCACCATTTCTTATTGTGTCCTAATGAGAAACGTTAAATATATTAGCATGACTTAGGGCTTGACACACGCTCTAAAGGCTCTGTATGATGCCAAACAACCAATTATCTCAGTGCATTATTTCTTGAAAGCCTTGACATGGGTAAGGTCACTATACATTTTTAATGGGAGCGTGATGCTAGGTTATAAAAAGATAATACAAATAACAATACTTTGTTAGATCTTCCCGCTGTGCAATGTATAATCAGGTGCACTGACTTAAAGAACACTAATGAGGATTTAAAGACCCAGCAGGGGCACGTTTAGCAGTCACACACAATTCTGCCAAATGCTTTTGCATAGGGCACCGCTGATGCAAGGCAGAGTCCAACAGCAGGTTGGAATGTATAGTTGCATTGTATAGGTTGGTGTAATACTTCCGTATATTTCAGTGAGAGTGACAATAACTTGCAGTGTTCTGGTGCTTTGTCAGGCACTATCAGCTGGCTGGGATTTTTACTGTTCATGAGATCAGCCAGGGATGGTGGTGCCCATGGACAGGCTGTATTGCTGTATTTTCAGCAATTGAGTAGTAACTGATGGAAACAAAGGAAGGGGGCTCTGAAGGTACCATCTCAAGGCCATGCTAAGCTATAGATGCCGTGTGCTGGTCGTCTCATTTACCTCTGGAATAAATCGCAGGGAGTGAAATGCTGCAGAAGAATAGACAGTGGCCCACCTAGGTTAAGGTCCCTTTTTGGCAGTGGTCCATACCCGGTACTTGGCAGAATAATGTCAATTCGTTCTTGAGTGCAAGTCTTGAGACTGAAATCCAGTGGTTTAGAGCTGGTTTAACTTGCAAGTTTTGGGCAGGTATTAGAGAAAAGACATAGGAATATAAAAGTGGCTGATTTCTGTCAGAGCAAAGCACCGTATACTGTGTGTGCTTCCTCTAGTAGTCAATAACAGATGGATGCTTAGGGAAAGGATGTAGGAAGGTTGTGTGTGATGGATGGTATTGTGCTGGTATATCTTCCAAGCTTGCAAAGCATCTAGGGCACAAATACTTCCCTAGCTAGAGGTTGTATCTGTATTTTTGTGCTTGGTAGCTCTGTAAAAACGTCTGATTGTTTTTGAACAAATTTCCAGCTCATCAGACAAGTGGACTTGTCAGGAGACCAGCTCCTCTAAGAGCAGAAGTCATGGCTTCCAGTGCAAAACCCACGAATTCCAGTGCAAAAAGGCAGCCTATAGCAGGAGGTGGAAGCAGAGACAAGCTACAAAGGGTGAACACAGACACACCATGCAGGGATGGTGTCAGGAAAGCCAGAGCTCAGCTGGGGTTTAGACTTGCAGGAAATATCAAAGACAACCACAAGAGGTTATGTCACTAAATCAGCAGTAAGAGGCTGGACAAGGAAAATGTGGGTGGGTGGGTGAATTATTGACAGCAAACCCCGGTAAGGCCAAGGTGCTCCATTGCCATGTCTGCCTCAGCCCTCACCTGCGTGGCCTTCTCGCAGACCCCTGTGCTTACAGACAAGGTTCAAGAAGCAGAACCACCACTCATGAATGAGGACCAAGTCCCAGGGATTGCCTAAGAGGACTCAACCCATGCAAGCCCATGGGAACCACCTGTCATGGAGGAAAAGAGTGGTCTAGGTCGCTTAAAAAATCACTGTCAAAGGTATCAGCAAAAGTGATTTTAATGTAAATGTGAAAGAAAAATGCGACTTAACAAAGTTTGATGGCAAAGTTCACTTTATTACTTACTACATGGAAGAAACATACAAATGGAAAGTCAGAATTGGCTTAAAAATTATTTAGACAGAGATGGGGGATGAAAGGGGTGAGTCACAGGGTAAGTCACAAGGTTCAGAGTAGACCCCTTTGCTTTATAAACTCCTCAGAGAGGAGTCTAGATGTGGCTGGATCCAGACTTAGTCCCAGACTTGCTCAACGGTTTATATTGTAAGGTACAGGGATTTCAGTGGTATTAATTAGTTTAGCATGCTGTTACGTGTCCTCTACAGCTTTGAGGTAGCAGCAATTTAAGATTTGTTAGCGCTATTACAATAAATCACAAGATTAGATTGTATGATTTCCTAGCGATACTTAATCAGTCAATAATCAACAAACAGTCTGTTATAATCAACACAGCAACTTTGTTAAACAGAGTTTACTAAATCAAATCACATACACACAAACACAGACAGGTATAGAAGTTAACCTGTGATTAAGGTGTGTGTTTCTTTGCAGATTATAGTAAACTTTTGGTATCAAATAATCTTTGAAACCTTGTGAAATCCAATTGTAGTGAATTACTATTCTTCTCTGTCAGCGTTTGTCAGCAGATGGTGCTTAGACCCTTTTCTCTGTCAGCATCTATCAGCAGGTGATCTTCAAAAGCCACGTGAAACCCACTTTTAGAAAAATGCCTGTGAAATCTGCCCTGAGAGGTGTCCCAACTCAGGGGGAGGTGCTGGGTCACAGCTGCTACGGTCCTGGAGAGCCCAGAGGGCCTCACTGAGGATGGTGATTCATAGGGTTGCAAGATGATTGACTTTGGTCAGTACTTTTTCATTGTGGCCATAATTCTTGCCAGGTAATCTTGGCACCTTTCAGAGCAGGCTGTGATCCAGGCAGGAGGAGTTTTGGGTATGTTTCCCAGGCTACAAGAGTTTCAGATGGGGTAAGGGTGTGCCTAATCATCCCAACTCACTGCCCTTGCACGCAGGACGAAAAGGTACCAGATTGTCTCCACTCACTGCTCCAGCAGGAAAGGTTAGAAAGTGTTGGATTGTCCCAGCCCACTGCACTTGTGATTAGAACCAGAACACAACATTGGCTGGTCCTGACATCGCAACGTGGCCTGGGGTGGGGAGTCTGCACCACCACACCACTTGGCTGCATCCGTGGGTGCTGAGACAGCTGGCTGATGTCCTTGCAGCACCCTTCTCTCCTGTGCCTGAAAAGGTACTGGAGACCATGGGAGGTCCCTGATGACTAGAAGAAAGCAAATGGTGCACTCCTCTTCAGATAAATCCAAAAGGGTGATCTGGGGCACTACAGACCAGTCAACCTCCCTTGGATCCATGGAAAAGTCAGAGCGAGTCCTCTGGAAGCAGACTTCTGGGTACCATGAAGGAAGAGAAGGTGACTGGGAACAGTCAACATGGATTCACCCAGGATAAAGCATGCCTGACCCACCTGACTGTCATCTGCAGAGTAAAGTGACTGGATGAGGGGAGAGAAGTGATCACCATTCACCTCAGCTTCTGCAAGGCTTTCAGCAGTGTCTCCAACAATGTTCTTGTATCTGAGTTACAGGTCTTACAGCCTGGATGGGGGCACAGTCAGATGGGCAAAGACTGGCAGGATGTGTGGGCTTAGGGGCTCTTGGTCAGTGCATAGCCATGCATGGTGGGAGAATGAGAGATAATATATTAAAAAGAACAGAGGTTCAGGCTGGATGTGAGGAAAACCTTCCTCCCACTCCCCATGGGTGCTGTCTCCCAGTTGAGCAGGTTGCCCAGAGAGGTTGTGCCATCTCCATCCTCTGAGGTAGATAAGACCTGACTGGACATAATCCTGAGCAACCTGGTCTGACCTCTGAGCTGCACCTGCTTTGAGCAGGAGATTGGACTGGAGACAGAGACCTCTTGAGGTGCCTTCCCATCTAAATTATCCAGGGATCCTAAGAACAAAAAACATTGGCTTTGGCATTCATTGTTCCCCAGATTTTTCCAGGGTTACATATTTCATGCTGTAAAATGATACATTATAAATCAATTACTTCTTTATCTTGTCTTTCTCCTAGACACATAGTCATATGTATTTTGTTTATAACTTTACATTTAATATCTATGCCTAGTTTGATTCGCTGTATATAGCAAATTTGATATCTCCGAATTTTAAAGGTGCTATAATGAAAGTTCAAAGCATCTGTTAATGTGGTGCTATCTATACGTGTTACTCTTATATCTCCTTTCCTGATATTTTCCTGTCATTTTTATGGCTATGCCCATAGTTACTTAAATACTCTTTAATCTTGAATTTATGCAGTTATTTTAATTATGGGCTGTAATTTTGTTCATGTGCAGCACACCCTTTTAAAAATGTGTTTGAGGAATCGCAGCTTCTCTGAGAATCTTTGGGAAAAGTGTGTTGGCGACACTTGAAACTTGTTAATCAGAAATTCTTAACACTTAACTAGAATTGCCTTTAAAGTGGACCCCAGTTCCACAGTAATTTATTGCTTGTGGAATCTAATTTGACAGTTTTGTACATAAGTATTTTTGGTCACCTTGTCTTAGGTAAGGAAGTACCTCGTGAGCAGTCAGGTACCAGCTTCTATCTGTAAGTTGTTGTGAGCACTCTGAGAGTGGTATGGGGTTTTTTTTTTTAGACAAATTTTTCACGTTTGGTGGATAATTAAAAATTCTCATTCATGAATTGAGGTGCTTCACAGTTCATTCACTGAGTCAGGGGTTTTCCTAAATTTTTTTTTAATACTGATTTTCCCAAGAGTTTGCACTGTGGCCCGTGGGGAGCAGGAAACCTCAGAGTGGTGTTAAATAGGACAGAGATGAGGTTGCGACAGGACGTTAAGCATTTGCAGTTTGGGAGTTCCATCAGAGCACACACCCTTTCTTTTGAAACGGCGGCAGAAGTGCAGAAGTTGCAGGCAAGAGTGATGGAGCAACGCTTAGCTTCTAAGAGATAGTCTCAATTTTTAATCTAAGCTTGCAATCATTCAGCTGTATTCAATTATTCTTTTGTTTTGTGGGCATGTGCGTGAATCAAACCCTCTTCACGCGCAGTTCTGCCAACAGCGGCGCTCCCTCCGGCTGTGCTTGTGCTGCGGTGGAGCTGCTGGGGCGAAGGTGCTGTTGCAGCCCCTCCTGACAGCTGGAACTGGCCGCTGGAAGAACAAACACTTCTTGTTCCATCGCTTATTGCCCGTTGTATCTATGACTTTGTACACGTACGGTTTCTGAGGTCCTGTGAGAACCGGCTGCCCTCCTTGCAGGTGTGTCCTATGATATCTGGCGTTGGAGGGTGCAGCTGCACACCGGCATGTTCTCCTCCTCCTCCGCCTCCTTCTCCTCTCAAGGCTGCAGTGAATTTGCTCTGTCCCTGTAGCTGGCAGTGCAACAAGCTGAGCTGGAAATAAGCAACTGACTTCTGAGAACGAGGAGTTCTCTTTCAGGTTGGACTAGATGATCTTCCGAGGTCCCTTCCAATCCCTAACGTTCTGTGATTCTGTGTGTGAGCGCCATATGCTGCTCTCTCTTTAATAGTGAAAGAAAAAGACTTTTTAAAATTTGTTTGTGAACAAAGTAAAGCTGAAATAAAAATAAGGCTTAACTGAATTTCCTAAAATTAGTTAGTGGTTACAGTTTTAATCTAGAGTGGGAAAGCTTGGCTTATCCTGGTTTCCTTTGGTTCTGCCTCTGCGTTGGGCTCTCAGATAAGTGAGAAACACTTCTGCTGGCTAAGAGTGGTATCAGCTGCCTAACATTTTTGTGGCCCAGCTACTGGAAGGCAGCTGGGGATATCTAATGACGACATTACCTTATATTGCTCTTATTCAGAGGACATTGTTTGTAATGTCTGTGATTTATAAGAAGTCTGCTTTTGGCGCTAACAATCACTTTATATTTTCTGCTAGGCGAGGGAAAACAGCACCTGAAGGAGCAACAGTTTGCTCCCTGACCTAAAGGGTTTGGGATGATCCACTGGCCAGTCGTGCTCCAGCGAGGCATACAGTATTGTTGGTAACACATGTCCTTTCTTTGAAACCCAAGATGGAAAGGACCAGCGTAATTTACAGAGGAAGTGATGATGACCAGGCCTGTGACACCTCCTGTGGGGTTGTTTCACCACTCCCTCTGCGGCTTTACAGTGGTGGAGCTGAAGGTGCTGTTGGTCACTTTGAGGTGATGATCCCTTTGGGCTGTAGGGAGTGACAGAGCCAAGCAGACCCTGTAGACAGCATCTTGTCTTCTTGGCAGAGAGCAGCTATGTTTGGCCATTTGGCCTGCCACATGGCACCTCGGACAGAAATTTTGGACTAAACTGTGGCTACTGCTACATGCTAAACGCTCCCTTTATTCTCCAGCGTGCAGGGACCGTCTTGTATCTGTCTTCATGGGAGCAGACTTTGCACATTGGCAGGTGGGGGTGAAGCGTGCCAACCAGCTCCCCATGCTTTCAGCAGCTCATTTTCCTACCAGAGCAGGTAAAGTCAGAATTCAGAGTAAAATTTCAGTCACTGTGTATTTGTTGGTAAGCTCCTGGCTGATGCCATTCAACGCTCATTTGCTCAGCAAATACAAAATAGTCACAATTCAGACAATTAACAGATAGAGGAAAATTTTGTCAGATGGCAGGATTATTCCCCTGACACTCTATTGATGTCCTATATTCCTTCTAGCACCAGAAGTTAATTAAAAACATGTTGTAACCTGGGACTTACTTTTTATTATCTAAACTTTGATTTTAGTTTTTGGTAAAGGCAAAAGGCAAGGAACCTCTTGAATGATGACCTGACCTGAAACTCTTCTCACCAGCTGTGCATGTAATTTTTTTTTCTCAAGTTTAATAATTGAGGCAACAGCCACCTAATAGTAAAGGTGACCTTTATATGTTTGAGTAAATTTAATCAGTATAATATTTGTAGGACTATGAACATTTGTTTATATTTCTCATTGCTTTTTTTTTTTTTGGGGGGGGGGGGGGGG